>NC_054577.1:1783273-1930773 GCF_017654505.1 Polyodon spathula
GTGCAATTCAATCTGTTAACAAGGGAATATTTTTCAGCAGCTTTCACTGGACTCTATGACGCTGAGGGAGTTCATTCTATATAGAGGGGGTGGAATTCAATATGTTAACAAGGGAAAATTATTCAGCAGCTTTCACTGGACTATATGAATCTGAGGGAGTTCATTCTATATAGAGGATGTGTAATTCAATATGTTAACAAGGGGACATTATTCAGCAGCTCTCACTGGACTCTATGAAGCAGATGAGTTCGATTTCTTTAATTCGTTTGTGTCGTTAAGTCATCAACCCTACCACAATTCAATATTTTACAAGGAACATTAATTGTACGTCCACAAAGACAAACGTAAAGTTGTATATACGCAATTGGACTTAACACTTGATTTAGCTTCAGCAAGATTACACGATTGTCTGATAACAGTTCAATTTGAAAGGAGCAGGGATGGAAGAGTGAAGACTCCGTTGCGGTAATTCGGTGTTTGATCCATTCCTGGTTTTACCACGAGTTTAATCAGAGGCAGAGTCCAAATGTCATTTGAACTCAGATCTGCTGCTGTAAATAAGCCATCGTTTCTTCATTCTGTTTGAATTTTATTTTGTATGAAAGCCAGACTTCTGTTCCACCATTTTCAGGGTTTATTTATAGATGCGTTAGGTTCCCTTCTTTTTGTTTTGTTTCATTTAGTTTTTTTTTATATACATTTCGTTTGCCCAGCCTGGCGGAATCCGACTTTTTTTTGTATGATAATTGAGAGGAATGGAACAGAAGCTTCCGTGTCAGAGGAAACCGCTGTCCCAATCCGCTTGGGGGAGGGGTGGGGGGATGTGGGGAGGGGTGTAAGTGGAGACATGGGGGGTGCTGGGGCTTGGTTTGTGCGTGGGTGTGGGGAAGCGGTAGCAGCTGTTGCTGCCAGATGTAGGAGCTGATGGCAACGGCGGGGGGCGAGGGGCGCGGCGTGAAGGGGGGGGGGGGAGGTTTCCCGCATAGTCGGGTGGGGACCCAGTAGCTCCGATTGGTTTTTTAAACAGAAAGGACACAGGGCTTCACAGAGGTGTTTGAGTGAGAGATATGCTTACTCTGTTGAACTGGTAATTGCCTCTGTGCTCCAGCCCACACACAGCTTCACCCAGCGTCGACACGAGTCAGGGGCGGGTCAGTTTGTGAATGGGACCCATTAGAAGCCCCCGCATTTTTGTAAACGCACCCGGGCTCCACTTCACTATCTGCCCTTTCATCTGTCATGCCGATTTGTGGATGCGTTGTGCAATAGCTGTGCCAAGACTAGCCTATCGTCTAAGTGTACTACCAGTTAACTTTGCATAGGGAAGCATTATAAAGCACAGACAGGTCTGGTAAAGCATAGGGAAGAAAGAATGTAAAGCACATAGTGGTCTGGTAAAGCATAGGGAAGCGTTTTAAAGCACAGAGAGGTCTGGTAAAGATAGGGAAGCATTGTAAAGCACGAGAGGTCTGGTAAAGCATAGGGAAACATTGTAAAACACAAAGGGGGGGGCACAGAGGGGTATGGTAAAGCATAGGGAAGCATGTAAAGCACAGAGAGGTATGGTTTTATTAAAAGCATCCCACATAGACATTGGTTTCATGCACAGAGAGGTATGGTAAAGCATAAGGAATCATTGTAAAGCACAGAGAGGTGTAGTAAAGTGTGTTTGTTTGTTTCTAATGTTAAAAAATAAAACCATCGATGTTCTATCCCTACCAATTCGATCGTGTGATTTTTGTAAAAAAAGACACACACATAGGGTCATCACACAGCAACCACACAAAACCACACACACAGGTATTTTTTTAAAAAGCACGTCCATGGTTTGTGGGGTTTTTTTGAGGCGGATGTTTTCGGTTGAAACTGTTCTCCGACGTGTGTGTGTTCATGAGCATAGAAAAGAAATGGTCAACCTGCATGTGTTTTATTGTAGGTCAATGAATAGAAAGCAGCCTCGTGGCTACCTGACCTGACCGGACCTGACCTTTGAGACGCGCTGCTTCCACTATTCGCGCTACCAGAGACACAGACTGATTTTTTTATTTTATTTTTTTTTTTTAAATCGGAACCCGCGAAAAAAAAAGGCTGTTATTTATTGTAAAACAACATTTGCATCAGTGTTTCTTCACACATACACAAATAAAACTCTGTATTTTTGGCTGCTGCTTTCTATTTTGAGGACGTGTCAATTAGATGTCTTCCCAGTAAGTGTGAGCAGTGAAATGTTGACACTGTGTTTGTATGATTGTGAAGCATGTACACATGGAGGGACCTCGCTCATCGTCTTCATAAGTCCGGGCGTTAGGGCCAAGTGGGGGGTGTGGGGGGGAGGACCCATGTGGCCTATATGCGGGGGCGGAGTTGTAACAAGGGAAACGGTTTGTCTGCTATGCCAATGTTTGCCTCGCGAACACATTACATTTATTGTTCGAAAGGCCCCTCACGCCTCTTATGTAGACCTTGACTCATTTTAGGGCCTTCGTGTTGACAACGAGGAGGAAGAGGAGGGAGGGGCGAGGGGGTTCGGATCAACTTTCAAATCTGGTTGGTGGATCTCTTTATTAATATTTTGGTAGATTGCTTTATTTTTTATTCCTCTTTTGTTGTTGTGTTTTATAGGCAAACTCGCATCCCATGGTTGTAAATACAGACAGTATCGATGCCTCTTCATACGTAAGAAGAAATAATACTTCTTTGTCTAACCCATCATCTCTGTACAGCCGACTTCTCTGTCTGTCTGTCTCTGCATAAGTCACGTTAGAGCACTAGAGAAAGGTGACATAGATGGTAAAGCATAGGGAAGCAATGAAAAGCACAGAGAGGTGTGGTAAAGCATAGGGAAGCATTGTAAAGAACAGAGAGGTCTGAGTAAAGCAGGGGGGAGCATTGTAAAGCACAGAGAGGTGTCTGGTTAAAGCACAGGGAAGCATTGGAAAGCACAGAGAGGTTTGTTAAAGTACAGGGAAGCATTGGAAAGCACGGAGAGGTCTGGTAAAGCATAGAGAAGCAATGTAAAGCACAGAGAGGTGTGGTAAAGCATAGGGAAGCATTGTTAAGCACAGAGAGGTATGGTAAAGCACAAGATAAGCATTGTAAAGCACAGAGAGGCATGGTTAAGCATAGGGAAGCATTTCACACAAAGCTATTTCATTTATTAGTTGTTTAACGAAGCATTGAGAGGGGGGGGGTCTGTTAAAGCATTTATATATATATATATATATATACTATCGATATTATATAGTATTTATAATATATAATCTATATATATATATAATATATAGAGCTTTTTTTCATTAAGCGCAGAAGAAAGGTTCAGTATAAAATTCTATATTTACTGTAATATACTAAATACTCATAGTTGTGTGTGTTTCTGTATCAGCTATTCCAGCTGACCCTTTCCACCCAGGCTCAGTTGACTAACGTGGGCTGGCGCCTTCATCAGTGCCGGTGATGAATTGCATTGTTTCAGCCCTCATTAAGTGTGGCTCTGCCCCTGGTTTGTGTCACTGAGCTGTAGCTCTCTGTGTGTCTCTGTGTGTGGATGTGTGTGTGTGTGTTAGTAATCACCCAGCCAGCTCGGAGTAGCGAGAGATATTCATTGTCGTTTCCATACGTGGGCACTTGATGCATCCCAATTCAGAGCTGCCCTGGAAAAAAGAAAATTTTATTATTCTATATTATTATTATTATATTATTATAATATTATTATTATATTAGTGGAGTCGGTAGCAGAAGCTTTCCATCCCCCAGATCGCGCCTCACAGAGAAGAGGGGGTCCCTAGGGGGGGGGGGCCTTTGTGACTCTCAACACATAACAACCGCTGGCGGCTGCTGCCCAGCGGGGGTCTCTTCCAATTAGGACCGCGTTTTGCTGTACCTCTGAAGGACGGAGCCACAACAGGAGGTGAGTTAGTGGTGACTCGCCTCAGGGTCACATGCACCACACACCCACACACACACACTTTTTTCAGATCTAATTTATTTAGTCGTTCCTCTGCAAGGTCGTTACACTGGGAGACCGTTGCTTTCCATGAAGTCGCTGGCAGACAACTAAGTGAGGCGAACGCGCGATTTTGGTTTTTTTTTTTTTTTGTTTCAAGTTTGATTCATAGAGATGGACTGTGTCCCTTCTAATGAGGCGATAGACACTCCTTCTCAGAGCAGCAGGGACAGCATTGTAAAGCACTGAGAGGTCTGGTAAAGCATAGGGAAAGCATTGTAAAGCTCTGCGAGGTCTGATAAAGCATAGAGAAGCATTGTAAAGCACAAGAGAGGGAGGAAAAACGGTGCCTTTGTGTTTGTTCTCTGTTGGAGGTCTGCTAAAAGCATAGAGAAGCATTGTAAAGCACGAGAGGTCTGGTAAAGCATAGGGAAAAATTGTAAAGCACAGAGAGGTCTGGTAAAAGCATAGGGAAGCATTGTACAGCACAGATAGGTCTGGTAAAGCATAGCGAAGCATGGTAAAGCTCTATTATCTCTTCTAAAAGCATCTTATCTCTCTATCTCTCCAGATATATATGAGCGCGGATGGAGATGGGCGAGTGTGGGGAATGAGAGGTGGAATTATATGAAGGTAATCAACTCTGGAGAGCTAGTTAGAAGAGTTTACTTTTTAAGCTATAGTTGCCTGATGTGTCTTTTTGGTTCGTTTTTAAGTTTTGTAGATGGGGCCTCAGGAGTGTTTTTGTTTGTAGTTAGTATAGTTTTAAAGTATTTAAGGGTACACAGTTTACAGTTTTTGTGACACTGCCTCGAGGAAACCCCGATTACACACTGACTGTGTGACAGGTAAATCCTTCGTGTAATCACCAGCCAGTCCTAAATAATTATCTCTTGCCTGTTCACACTATGCATTTTCATCCAGATTCAGAGCTGCCTGGAAGTAATATAAATATTGATTATATAAATTATAATGTATATCTTGTAATTATGAAGTCTGGATCCTAGATCACGCCGCAATTCGTCTTCGCCCCTCGGTCTGCTGCGTGTCTGTCCCCACTTGAGAGTCATGGTTGGTCTTACGCCGACGCTCGTCTCCGAGACGGTTATCCGGTTGTTTTTCGCGCCACGGAACTGAGACTCATGCCTCGTGTCCTCACTTTTCCTGCGGAGTCCTTTTTTAGTGTGTTGTGTGTGTGTGGTGTGTGACCCCACCAGGAGGTCCGCAAGCGGACAAGATCTAAAAGTCGTTCCTCTGTCAGGTCGTTACACTGGGAGCGTGCCTTCAGCGACCAGCCAGACTCGCTGTGCGGGCGCACCAGACAACAAAAAAAAAGTTCCAAACTCCAGGCTCTCTCCGGATTTTGTTGATTTAGCTATCGCTATCGTGAGAAGAGTTTCGTTGTTTTGGACATGAAGTACCTTGCCGACAGTCCTATAACGCCCACGACCCTTTGCATCGGGCCCCCCACAAAACCAGCGAGTACACACCGCCTGCCGTTATTATTAGCAAGAGAGAGCGCGAGGTAGAGAGGAGGTTGGGTGCGAGTCGAGGGATGAGTTAGTTAGTGAGCAGCGGAGGTAGCAGCGAGAGTTGAGTAGAGCCGGAGAGAGGAGTAGTTAGAGCGAGATAGAGTAGAATAGGAATAGTTTGGTTTTAGCGGATGGAGAGGCTGGTCCAATATGAGGAGCCGACCCACGTGCGAGGTCTCCTTACACACCGCTTACACTCTCCACCTTATCTGTGTAGCAAGACTCTCCATTCGCCTTGCCGTGAGGAGATGAAGAAGGGGACAAACTTGCTTCTTGTGCGTAAAAGGGTAAACGGTCCCCACGCCTCTAAGCCTCTTAGCTAGGTACGTTAGACCTAGCATAAACCCCTTGTGTTCTTTTTTTTGTGCTGTTCCCATTGTAGACCACACCACGTTCGTAGGTGTCTAGGCCTATGGGGGGTGCCACCCCTGCTGGGGTCGTAGAAGTCGTCCTGTTTTTAGTAGGGACCCCCCGCCGTCGTGTCTCACTCGTCGGAAGGTGCCTGGGGCCGGTCATAACAAGGCGGAGTGCCGTTTGCTGAAGCTGCACTGAAGGCTTTGCGGGTCCAGCCATCGGTCCGTTTGTCTCTACCCCCGATGGCTGCAGGGTGAAACGGCACTCCGACACCCCGACCAGGTCAGTGCACACAACACAGAGGGGGGGGCACCGACGTCCACTTTGCTGTCGTAGGACACCCCAAGGTGCTTGTACCTACACGCTCTCCACGGGTGGCGTTACGCCCACCTTTCGCGACGTCCTGAAGTCCGCGGTAGGCGTGGCCGAGATGCCTACGCGTCTTAACTCGCATCCGCCTCCTTAGGTGGCTAGTTTGAGTAGTTCTGTGTGTTTCCACTCCTCTCCCTCTCGTTCCCCGACCTACACTTAAGGCATATGGTCCAAAGGGTTGTTTTTCGTATGTTTCACCTTAGACGTGTTGGTCTATCGGTTACATCCGTAGAGGACCAGAATTCGTAAAGCACATTCGTGTCCTGGTTTATAAAGCCCATTTGTACCACTGTTTCGTAAAGTTTCGTGAGCAGAGAGGTTCTGAGTGGTAAAGTATAGGGAAGCTTTGTAAAGCACAGAGAGGTCTGGTAAAATATAGGGAAGCATTGTAAAACACAAAGAGGTATGGTACGGACCTTGTAGTATATGTTGTAGACATATAGGTTACAGCACCATTTCACGCTCCTTCGTAACCATTTCGGTGGTCTCCAGGCATTAAAGCATAGGGAAGCTTTGTAAAGCACAGAGAGGTCCGGTAAAGTATAGGGAAGCATTGTTGTGATTGATAGTTTTGGACGAGGCATTCTGTTTTAACGTTCTCTCTCTCTCTCTCTTAGAGGTCTTCTCTCTCTCTCCTCTCATCTTCTCTCTCTCTCTCTCTCGCTCTCACTCTCTCTCTCTCAGGTCCTCGTTCCGCATTGCTGGAGAGAGAGCTGGGGAGAAATCGCTATCATTCCCCGAGAGGGGAGGACAAACAGTGATGATCTAGGAGGACCAAACCCAAAGTCGTGCGTACCGCCCCGACCACTAGTACGTGTAGGCTGCTGTGTTGTCGGAGAGAGCACTGGTTTCTAGCTGTTGCCCCCCCCGCCGCTCTGTTTTTTCCTGGATTTTTCGTCGCGTCTAGCTCTGAGTTCTAGTCAGATGCGACCACGTCACTTCGCTGGCTGGATTGATCTCAAACACTGGAAGCGACGGTGTAGAGTTTAGACGAGCCTACAGGACGACGACCCCCCCAACTTGTGTGGACCGAGGCCGAAATCAAAACCTTGACCGACATTTACACAAAAGAACCTGCGACTCTTAACATTGCGTGTCCACAAAAGCGTCCGCGCCTATGTAATAAAAGACTCTTCGGAGAGAGGTAGTGAAAGAGGGTAGAGGAGTATACGAGCGGAGGAGAGAGCGCAGAGAGAGAGAGAAGAGAGGAGAGGCGAGCACGAGATGAGAGAGAGAGAGAAGAGACAAGCGAGACAGAGAGAGCGAGAGACAGTTAGGATGTATTGTAGGGAAGTGAGAGTCATCATCTCTCTGTATCTCTCTCTCTCTCCTCTCTCTCTCTCGCTCTCTCCCTCTCTCTCTTCAGTTAGACAATGTCAGCAGTGGAGAGAGAGAGATTTAGAGGAGCGGATGAAGAGGAGGGGCTGAGAGTTTTGGATGGGGGAAGGAGTAGGAGCGAGAGTAGTAGGAGCGAGGGGGGAGAAGTGGAGAGATGAACGTTTTTTTTGTAGTGTGGAGAGGGGGAGAGGAGAGGAGGTACCCCCCCTCTCCAGGCCTTGTTACCCCTGTCAGACCCCCTACCCCCTCTGCAGTCCCTGCCCAGACTTCTTAGTCTCCAGTAGATGGACCTACTGGTGTGAGTGCGTCACAGGCCACTTCACCAGTCTCCGCCCCTCTACGGAACCTCCACCCTCATACAGGTTTCCACCCCTCTAGACCCACGCCCATGTGCAGATTCCACCTCGTCTGCAGTGCCCGCCCCAATAGTCCATACCCCTACTCCCGACTCCCACACTGGTCAGAGGGCTCGCCCCCTCTTCAGACCCCAGCCCCCGCTCAGACCCACCACCCCTCTAGAGACGCCCCCCTCTGCAGTGCCCCGCCCCCTTATCCCGTACCCCTTACTCCACTACTCGGACCGGTTGCAGTCTCCGCCCCCCCCCTCCACCCCCCCCTCCTCGGGCACCACGGTCCCCCTCTGGGGGCAGACTCCACCCCCTCTGGACCGCCCCCTGGGGGGACGACGCAACACATTGTCCTAAATATTTGTTTTTGCTTTTTGAGCGCAACACATGTCCCTAAATATTGAAACGCCTGCCTGAAAAATGCTCAATTGTGTATATCTCCGATTTTCAATGTAAAGAAACCGCGCTGCTCTCTAAACCAGCATGCCAGGTTCCAGGCAGTGAATGAAACCTCTGCTGTATTTATGTTATAAATATATTTCCCTGCCTTAAGAGCTGGCTGCTGTTTTTCTGATTTTATTTTTGGGGCAGCGTACTCTACCCACATGGACAACGAGGTCGGACACCCCAATTTCCTGGTCACGGATTACCCACAAGCCCTCACTCCCACGTCCCCACACAGATACTCACCCATCCCCAAAGGCATGCTGGGAGAGGATGACACGCCCAGGTAAAGATGTTTTTCTTTCTTGCTTTGCTTCCCTGCGCTTTACAGTGCTGCTTCCCCTTTACTACAGACTCCTACTTTGGGGTCCTTTCTACACACACTATACTGGGCTAGCAGGACACTCTCTGTTGCTTACGGGGATATGCCATGGTCTTACCACCACACCTCTCTGTGCTTTACAATGCTTCCCTATGCTTTACCACACCTCTCTGTGCTTTACAATGCTTCCCTATGCTTTACCAGACCTCTCTGTGCTTTACAATGCTTCCCTATGCTTTACCACACCTCTCTGTGCTTTACAATGCTTGCCTGTGCTTCCCCATGCTGTCCCTGTGCTGTGTCACACTGTGCTGTGTGTTTTGCTATGGCTCAGTTCTGCGAGGGTTGCTGTGCTCTATCACACTGGTCTGTGTTTCTGACCCTGCCCCGGGGGTTCTGGGTGTTTTGTCTGTGCAGCCGGGAGCCGCGGAGAGTGGTGATCCACCGCGGCTCCACCGGACTCGGGTTCAACATCGTCGGCGGGGAGGACGGGGAGGGAATCTTCATCTCTTTCATCCTGGCAGGGGGGCCAGCAGACCTGAGTGGAGAGCTGAGCAAAGGGGACCAGATCCTGTCGGTGAGTAGAGACACTGAGACACATACAGAGACACTGAGACACACAATAGAGACACATTCAGACTTGACTCGAGACCACACAAAGACATGTGTGTTCACATAGACACTCTGAAGAGGACCTGTGAGACACAGTGACACACAAAGCTGACCACACAAGAGACACTGTGATTTTAGAGATTGAGACACAGAGACACTGAGACGCATTGAGAGACTGAGACACAGAGACACATTGAGAGACTGAGACACAGAGACACACTGAGACACATTGAGAGACGAGACACATTGAGAGACTGAGACACAGAGACACGTTGAGAGCCTGACACACACACAGAGACACGGAGACAGAGATACGCATTGACACAGACCAGACATACGGACACGGAGACACACACAGACTGACGGACGCACGCTGCCAGCGTCCTTGCCCTCCCCCCGGCTGTGGCAGTGACTCGCTGTCTCTCGATTCAGGTGAACGGGGTGGATCTTCGGAGTGCCACGCATGAGCAGGCAGCTGCTGCTCTGAAGAATGCAGGCCAGACCGTCACCATCATCAGCCAGTACAAACCAGAGGGTAAGAGAGGGGCTCCCAGTACAGACCAGAGGGTAAGAGAGAGGCTCCCAGTACAGAACAGAGGGTAAGAGAGAGGCTCCCAGTACAAGCCAGAGGATAAGAGAGAGGCTCCCAGTACAAAACAGAGGGTAAGAGAGAGGCTCCCAGTACAAAGCAGAGGGTAAGAGAGAGGCTCCCAGTACAGACCAGAGGGTAAGAGAGAGGCTCCCAGTACAGAACAGAGGGTAAGAGAGAGGCTCCCAGTACAAGCCAGAGGATAAGAGAGAGGCTCCCAGTACAAAACAGAGGGTAAGAGAGAGGCTCCCAGTACAAAGCAGAGGGTAAGAGAGAGGCTCCCAGTACAAAGCAGAGGGTAAGAGAGAGGCTCCCAGTACAAGGAGAGAGAGGGAGAGAAAGGGATGGGGAGAAGGAGATGGAGAGAAGGGGAAGCAGAGAGAGAGGGAGGGATGGAGAGAGGGATGGAGGGGGAGGGAGGAGAGAGAGAGGAGAGAGGAGAGAGAGGGACGGAGGGAGAGAGGGGTGGAGCGCTAGACCTAGGGTCATTCGTACCTCATGCACTCTCCCTCTGCTCTCACATTCATATCCCCCTCTACCTCTCATCTCTACGACTCCCGAGGCAGAGATCACGACCTATACATTCAGTCCAGAGCCAAGCTAGAGGTGGGACCTCCCTCACACGGAGGGTCTCCCTGGAGAGGGAAGGAGGGATGAGAGAGGGAAGGAGGGATCCAAGCCCCAATCCCATTCCAAATCAGTCTTTACCTTCGTCCACACTGACCAAACTACAAACCCAAAGTCATGTCTATGCGGCTACCTGACGGTTTCTACATGGATGGAGAGGGAAGTGGACGACTAGGAGAGGATTCTACATCAGGAACTGAGAGAGAGATAGGTTAGGGGTGGAGGGACGACTGGGTTGGAATGTATCTCAGACTAGGATGTGAGGCAAGTTGATTCACTAACTGCGGATGTAGCAGTGACTCTCATTGGTATCGGGAAACAACATCCTGCGATGTAGTCAACACACACACCAAGAGAGGATTCTACATCCAGTACTGAGAGAGAGATACACACACACAACAAGAGAGGATTCTACATCAGGTACTGAGAGAGAGATACACACACACACCAAGAGAGGATTCTACATCAGGTACTGAGAGAGAGATACACACACACACCCAAAGAGAGGATTCTACATCAGGTACTGAGAGAGAGATACACACACACACCAAGAGAGGATTCTACATCAGGTACTGAGAGAGAGATACACACACACACCAAGAGAGGATTCTACATCAGGTACTGAGAGAGAGATACACACACACACAAAGAGAGGATTCTACATCAGGTACTGAGAGAGAGATACACACACACACACAAAGAGAGGATTCTACATCAGGTACTGAGAGAAAGAGATACACACACACACAAAGAGAGGATTCTACATCAGGTACTGAGAGAAAGATACACACACACACACCAAGAGAGGATTCTACATCAGGTACTGAGAGAAAGATACACACACACACACCAAGAGAGGATTCTACATCAGGTACTGAGAGAGAGATACACACACACACCAAGAGAGGATTCTACATCAGTACTGAGAGAGATACACACACACACCAAGAGAGGATTCTACATCAGTACTGAGAGAGATACACACACACACACCAAGAGAGGATTCTACAACAGTACTGAGAGAGAGATACACACACACACCAAGAGAGGATTCTACATCAGGTACTGAGAGATACACACACACACACACACAAAGAGAGGATTCTACATCAGGTACTGAGAGAGATACACACACACACCAAGAGAGGATTCTACATCAGTACTGAGAGAGATACACACACACACACCAAGAGAGGATTCTACATCAGGTACTGAGAGAGAGATACACACACACACCAAGAGAGGATTCTACATCAGGTACTGAGAGAAAGATACACACACACACAAAGAGAGGATTCTACATCAGGTACTGAGAGAAAGATATACACACACACACAAAGAGAGGATTCTACATCAGGTACTGAGAGAAAGATATACACACACACACAAAGAGAGGATTCTACATCAGGTACTGAGAGAAAGATATACACACACACACAAAGAGAGGATTCTACATCAGGTACTGAGAGAAAGATATACACACACACACCAAGAGAGGATTCTACATCAGGTACTGAGAGAGATACACACACACACCAAGAGAGGATTCTACATCAGGTACTGAGAGAGAGACACACACACACACCAAGAGAGGATTCTACATCAGGTACTGAGAGAGAGATACACACACACACCAAGAGAGGATTCTACATCAGGTACTGAGAGAAAGATACACACACACACACAAAGAGAGGATTCTACATCAGGTACTGAGAGAGAGATACACACACACACCAAAGAGAGGATTCTACATCAGGTACTGAGAGAGATACACACACACACCAAGAGAGGATTCTACATCAGGTACTGAGAGAGAGATATACACACACACACCAAGAGAGGATTCTACATCAGGTACTGAGAGAGAGATACACACACACACACCAAGAGAGGATTCTACATCAGTACTGAGAGAGAGATACACACACACACCAAGAGAGGATTCTACATCAGGTACTGAGAGAGAGATACACACACACACCAAGAGAGGATTCTACATCAGGTACTGAGAGAGAGATACACACACACACCAAGAGAGGATTCTACATCAGGTACTGAGAGAGAGATACACACACACACCAAGAGAGGATTCTACATCAGGTACTGAGAGAGAGATACACACACACACCAAGAGAGGATTCTACATCAGGTACTGAGAGAGAGATACACACACACACCAAGAGAGGATTCTACATCAGGTACTGAGAGAGATACACACACACACACCAAGAGAGGATTCTACATCAGTACTGAGAGAGATACACACACACACACCAAGAGAGGATTCAACATCAGGTACTGAGAGAGAGAGAGTCAAGCAAAGGCCTTTGTAATCACCCTCCTTCTCTCTCTCTCAGGGCCCTGTTCCACTACGACAAGACGAAGGACTGCGGCTTCCTGAGCCAGGCCCTGGGGTTCCAGTTCGGAGAGGTGCTGCACGTGATCGACACTGCAGACGAGGAATGGTGGCAGGCCAGGAGAGTGAGCCCTGAGGGGGAGGGGGAGGAGAGCGGCTTCATCCCCAGCAAAAGGAGGTGAGGAGCAGGGGGGACCATCCCCTCGGGGGACCTAAGGTGGGGGAGGGGAGGGGAGAGGTGCGGGGACTGGGGGAGGGAGAGGCTGCGGTGGGTAGCGGTGAGGGGGAGAGAGAGAGGTAGGAGAGGTGGGGAGTAGGGTTTTCGGTTGGGAGGGTGGGAGGGTGAGAGGTGGGGGAGAGGTGAGGGGGGAGGAGAGTGGCTTCATACCCAGCAAGAGGAGGTGAGGAGCGGGGAGAGGTGGGAGGGGAGGAGAGCGGCTTCATCCCCCAGCGTGAGGAGGTGAGGAGATGAAGGAGAGACCTGGTTATTCAGTATGTCTTTGTGTGTTTGTCTGTTTAGCTAGGAACCATTTTTTAAAAGGAGTTTTTCTCTTTTCTCTCTCTAGGGTAGAAAGAAAAGAATGGTCCAGACTAAAGACGAAGGACAGGGTGAGAGGGGGTGCAACATTTCTGACATTGTTGTGTGTGTGCGCGTCTGTGTGTGTGTGTGTGTGTGTGTGTGTGTGTGTGTGAGTGTGTGTGTGTGTGTGTGTGTGTGTGTGTGTGTGTGTGTGTGTGTGTGTGTGTGTGTGTGTGTGTGTGTGTGTGTGGTGTGTGTGTGTGTGTGGTGTGTGTGTGTGTGTGTGTGTGTGTGTGGGTGTGTGCGTGTGTGCGTGTGTGAGTATGTGTGTGTGTGTGTGTGTGTGTCTGTGTGTGTGTGCGGGTGTGTGTGTGCGTGTATGTGTGTGTGTGCGTCGTGTGCGGGGTGTGTAATGGTGTGTGCGTGCAAGGATGTGCGTGTGCAGGTGTGTTGTGTGGTGTGTGTTTGCGTGGTGCGTGTGTGTGTGTGAAGTTGTTTGATATTCACAGCTTTTGTTTTACTCTTCTGTTCACTGCTCAGGACCGGAGCAGAGACAGCATCGGATCACAAGGTACAGAAAACCCAGCGAGGGAATCATTCTATCTGTCTGTCTGTCTATCGATCTGTCTATCTATCTATCTATCTATCTATCTATCTATCTATCTATCTATCTATCTATCTATCTATACTATCTATCTATCTCTATCTATCTATCTATCAATATCTATCTCCATCTGTCTGTCTATCCTATCTATCTATCTATATCTCTATCTCTATCTGTCTGTCTATCCTATCTATCGATCTATCGATCTATCGCCAAAGGTTTTGCATCACCCTATAGAATTAACTCATTGTGCTTCATAGAGTCCAGTGAAAGCTGCTGAATAATGTTCCCTTGTTAACAGATTGAATTGCACCCCCTATATATAGAATGAACTCCCTCAGCTTCATAGAGTCCAGTGAAAGCTGCTGAATAATGTTCCCTTGTTAACATATTGAATTGCACCCCCTCTATATAGAATGAACTCCCTCAGCTTCATAGAGTCCAGTGAAAGCTGCTGAATAATGTTCCCTTGTTAACATATTGAATTGCACCCCCTCTATATAGAATGAACTCACTCAGCTTCATAGAGTCCAGTGAAAGCTGCTGAATAATGTTCCCTTGTTAACATATTGAATTGCACCCCCTCTATATAGAATGAACTCCCTCAGCTTCATAGAGTCCAATGAAAGCTGCTGAATAATGTTCCCTTGTTAACATATTGAATTGCACCCCCTCTATATAGAATGAACTCCCTCAGCTTCATAGAGTCCAGTGAAAGCTGCTGAATAATGTTCCCTTGTTAACATATTGAATTGCACCCCCTCTATATAGAATGAACTCCCTCAGCTTCATAGAGTCCAGTGAAAGCTGCTGAATAATGTTCCCTTGTTAACATATTGAATTGCACCCCCTCTATATAGAATGAACTCCCTCAGCTTCATAGAGTCCAGTGAAAGCTGCTGAATAATGTTCCCTTGTTATCATATTGAATTCCACACCACTTTGTAGTTTTCCATAGAACAAAAAAACTGACGACTTCTTTCTATTTTTATGTGATAGCGTGTTGCAGTTTCTTTTGATTTACACAATGTTAAATAAAAGATCGAAGTTATGTTTTCTTTTTAAATGATGTCTCCATCCTAAAATTCTAGGTGATGCAAAACTTTTGACCATAGGTAATTAGCTGCAACGTTCCTCTCTGTCTGTCTTTCTACAGGGAGAGAGGATTTTGTTCAGAGTTACGAGACCGTGATGCAGATCGAAGGTAACGCTATTATTGATGTGTGTAGAAAATTCTAAGTGACCCTTTCTGGACTGGGGGAATGATTTGGACACACATAATAATAATAATAGCAGTGATAATAATAATAATAATAATAATAATATAATGTAATAATAATAATAATAATAATAATAATAATGATAATAGTATTGATTGTGTTTGTTGTTTTTTCCAGTCCAGTACGCCCGTCCCATCATCATCCTCGGTCCCACGAAGGACAGGGTGAACGATGACCTCCTCTCTGAATTCCCAGACAAGTTTGGATCCTGCGTGCCACGTGAGTGCCTTCCCTTTGGAACAGAGACAGGAGAGGCACGGAGACAGAGAGAGACACAGAGAAACACACAGACAGAGAGACACAGAGACACAGAGAAACACACAGACAGAGAGACACAGAGACACAGAGAAACACACACTCACACAGAAAGAGAGAGAGGCAGACATCCACACACACAGAGACAGAATTTATATATTTTATTTAACATCATGTAATCAAAGAAAGTACAAAATGATACTGGAATAATCTCTCTCTCTCTCTCTCCCCCCTCTCTCCCGTCTCTCTCTCTCTCTCTCTCTCCCCCTCTCTCTCTCTCTCTCTCCTCCCCCCGAAGACACCACGCGGCCGAAGCGAGAGTACGAGGTGGATGGGCGGGATTACCACTTTGTGTCGTCACGGGAGCAGATGGAGAAGGACATTCAGAGCCACAAATTCATCGAGGCGGGCCAGTACAACAGCCACCTGTATGGGACCAGTGTGCAGTCAGTCAGGGAGGTGGCAGAGCAGGTACAGGCACTAATCTCTAATCCACACTCCCTAATCCACACCCTCTAATCCACACTCCCTAATCCACACACTCTAATCCACACCCTCTAATCCACACCCTCTAACCCCACTCCCTAATCCACACTCCCTAATCCACACCCTCTAATCCACACCCTCTAATCCACACTCTCTAATCCACACTCCCTAATCCACACTCGCTAATCACCAAAACCCAATCCTGTGGTAAAGCATAAGGAAGCATTGTAAAGCACAGAGAGGTATGGTGAAGCATAGGGAAACATTGTAAAGCACAGAGAGGTCTAGTAAAGCATAGGGAAGCATTGTAAAGCACAGAGAGGTGTGGTAAAGCATAGGGAAGCATTGTAAAGCACAGAGAGGTGTGGTAAAGCATACGGAAGCATTGTAAAGCACAGAGAGGTCTGGTAAAGCATAGGAAAGCATTGTAAAGCACAGAGAGGTCTGGTAAAGCATAGGGAAGCATTGTAAAGCACAGAGAGGTCTAGTAAAGCATAGGAAAGCATTGTAAAGCACAGAGAGGTCTGGTAAAGCACAGGGAAGCATTGTAAAGCACAGAGAGGTCTGGTAAAGCATAGGGAAGCATTGTAAAGCACAGAGAGGTCTGGTAAAGCATAGGGAAGCATTGTAAAGCACAGAGAGGTCTGGTAAAGCATAGGGAAGCATTGTAAAGCACAGAGAGGTCTGGTAAAGCACAGGGAAGCATTGTAAAGCACAGAGAGGTCTGGTAAAGCATAGGGAAGCATTGTAAAGCACAGAGAGGTCTGGTAAAGCACCTCTCTCCTCTCTTCTCCCCGGACAGCAAGTGAAGCATTGCATCCTGGATGTTTCGGCGAACGCAGTGCGGAGACTGCAAGCCGCACAGCTGCACCCCATCGCTGTGTTCATCAGACCCAAATCACTGGAGAACATCCTGTGAGTGTCGTGCCACGTATTTTGATTACTGCTTTTGTAAAGTGAGAATTCAGATGGCTTGTTTTGCTGTGTCTGATTTTAAGGGAGGTTTTTTTTTTTTTTAATCTCTAATATTAAATTGATTGACTGATCGATTTGATCGCGTGGCTCAAACCCTGGGAATCCGTCCGCTCCAAACAAGGGAAACTTTATCGAAGATCTGGGAATTGTGTTTAATAATTGGATAAAAGCCTCAGCTAAATGACTAAATAATAATGATGCTAACTTTTTTTTATTTTATTTTTTTAGAGAAATTAATAAGAGGTTGACAGAGGATCAAGCTCGGAAAGCTTTAGACCGGGCGGTGAAACTAGAGCAAGAATTCACAGAGTGTTTCTCAGGTAAAACCCACCTCTTAACACATAGAACAATCTGCACAGCAGAAACCAGCCAATCACAGTGAAGTATTTCCCAGACATTGTTGGGCTTGTTGCTTTTGGACCAAACCATTTCACCACCTGGGTGGGGGGACGGGGGGCGGGGATTTTATTTCAATTAAAAATAACAACATTTATCGCTGAGTACATTCTTAGTTTGTGTGTTTTACTGATGAAGACACTAGAGCCCAAACGCTGCTCTGCTTGACTCAGTTTAGTTTCAGTAACGCTGATGAAGGCACTAGAGCCCAAACGCTGGTCTGCTGGACTCAGTTTAGTTTCAGTAACGCTGATGAAGGCACTAGAGCCCAAACGCTGGTCTGCTGGACTCAGTTTAGTTTCAGTAACACTGATGAAGGCACTAGAGCCCAAACGCTGGTCTGCTTGACTCAGTTTAGTTTCAGTAACACTGATGAAGGCACTAGAGCCCAAACGCTGGTCTGCTTGACTCAGTTTAGTTTCAGTAACACTGATGAAGGCACTAGAGCCCAAACGCTGGTCTGCTTGACTCAGTTTAGTTTCAGTAACACTGATGAAGGCACTAGAGCCCAAACGCTGGTCTGCTTGACTCAGTTTAGTTTCAGTAACACTGATGAAGGCACTAGAGCCCAAACGCTGCTCTGCTTGACTCAGTTTAGTTTCAGTAACACTGAAAGGCACTAGAGCCCAAACGCTGCTCTGCTTGACTCAGTTTAGTTTCAATAACACTGGTGAAGGCACTAGAGCCCAAACGCTGGTCTGCTCGACACAGTTTAGTTTCAGTAACACTGATGAAGGCACTAGAGCCCAAACGCTGGTCTGCTCAACCAGTCCCACTGTCTTGCATTCAAAGCCCCCCTCTTTTGTTCCAGCTATCGTGGAAGGGGATAGCTTCGAGGAAATCTACCACAAAATCAAAAGAGTTATCGAAGAGCAATCGGGACCTTACATCTGGGTTCCAGGGAGAGAGAGACTGTGAAAGAGGAGCTACTACCTGTCCATCTGACCCTGGCAGTCAGTCGTCGTGCAACTATGTGACAGGGAGGGGGGGGAGGGCAAACAAAGTGTGGACCCCAAGAATGGCCCCCCCCCCCCCCTTCTGCCTTCTGCCTCCTAGTTTTCTTTCAACTTTTTCTTTTTAAAAAAAAATGTGAAGAGAGACTTTCTTCCGCCGAAAGGAAGTTAGACTGGGATGCTGCCTGTCAGAACTGAGACGGACATCCAAAGTACTGGATGTTCTATTGGGGGGGGAGAGGTTGAAAAAAAAACCCCCCCCCTCCAAGGAGAGAGAGAGAGAGACGGCTACACGGAGCCTTGTGCAATGTGCCTTTTAACACGTTTGTTTTTAATAAATCAAAACAAAAAATATGAAAAAAATTTAAAACTTTTTTTACATTTTTATTATGGTAGCGAGGAAGGTAAGATGATGAGATATCTATATATATATATATATATATATATATATATATATATATATATATATATATTAATGTGTTAATATACCAGGTCCTACCCATGATAGCTACCTTTCTTTTATATTTTATTGTTTTTTATAATATAAATATTTATATTAAAAAATAATGTCTTCTTACAGAAGAATACGCAGTAAATATGAATCAATTAATACATGTTTCTGTTTTTGCTTCCTCTCTGGAGCTCAAAGACCAAGCTTACAAATGTTTGTTTGTGTTTGTGTTTTTTTTTTTTTTTTTTCTCTATTTATTTTTACTTCACAAACTTTTTTAAAAGTTTACCCAGGTTATAGATTTATCTGCCCTGCCCCCCAAAAATGCAGGTTCTCTCCAAATGTGCAATTATTTAAGCAGGACGGAGCCCTTGCGACCTGTATCTCGTTTACAAGGGCGTCCGGACATCCCCTCAATCAAACCCCTTAGACTTGCAGTGAAGTGAAATCTCAGCTCATTGAATTGAGGCGGGGGTCCGGAGAGCCGCACAGCACACGCCCGGCCGCTGAACGCAGACAGCAAGCTGCAGGCGGGCGGTCTTAACGCTGCTGTCGTTAACTAGATCAGCAGATGGGAGATCCTTTTATTTTTGTTATTGAAATCAGTCCATATGTTTTGATTTGAGCCATCAGTCTGTTTGTTATCAGCCTGTAGTTCTAGCGATTTGTGTTTTATTTCAATGTATGTATGTATTCATTTAAAGACGATCTGTTTTAAAAAAAAAAAAAAAAAAAAAAAAAAGATTGAGGCTATAGTTCCCGCAGGTGTTGAAGAGGGAGCTGCTAATTGCCTTTTCACTTTCTTGACTCTAATTTTGTTATCCCGCAGAAGTTCCAGTCTAAAATGCAGTGTATCGAGTTACATCAATAATAAATCCAGCTTGTGTTCTTTTTTTTTTTTTTTAATTTGTTTTTTCAAAGAGAACATCATTTGTTATTTGAATGGGTTTGCCCCCTTTGCATTCGCTCCACCGAGCTGATAACACCAGAGTGACTTACAAGAACACTAATGTGAATTATCATAAATAATAATATAATACTTAAAATATTATAATATATTATAATATAATAAACATAATAATATATATATGTTTACATATGATAAAAACTTTTGTACATTATATGTTATAATCTAGATAGATGATATATCTAGCTTCCTATCTATAGTTGAGAATAATTCTAATATAAGATAGATAGATAGATAGATAGATAGATAGATAGATCGATAGATAGATAGAACAGTTGCAGGTCGAGTTACTTATCAAATGTTACAGCTGACTTGAAATCTGCAACTAATCAAGAGCTGAAAACAAGTACAAAGGTCTAATTAAGCTAATTATCAGTTCAATTAAGGGTCTATAGTTCAGTAATTGAGAGCTGGGTTTGAATGGAAACCAGCAGCCACAGCAGGGGGTCCCCAGGACCGAGTTTGAGAAGCCCTGATATAATGACTGAACAGTCACAAAGTCTTATGGTTTTAATAAATTTGTTTTTGTGTGTGTTGTGTGTGTGTGTGTGTGTGTGTGTGTGTGTGTGTGTGTGTGTGTGTGTGTGTGTGAATTAACACATGCGTGTTGATTTAAGTCGGTTTTGAGAAGCAGTAACAGACTGGACAGTCCTGAGGAGAACATCTAGTGACTTTTGAAGTGTTTAAACTGCATGAAAAGCACCCAGTGTAACTATAGGAACGGGATGCGATGGGATGGGGTGGGGAGTCTATGATGTCATCGCAGCTGCGTGAAGTCACGTTGCATTTCTTTATATAAAAATAAATCAATCAAAGAAAAACAATGCAGAGAAATTTAAAATTATGAATAAAAAGAAGCGAGGTTTTAATGAACGGCCTTTCTCTTGCAAGACTATTGTAACAGATGTATATAAAACAATGAAATTAAAAGGCTATATATATATATACTGTAATCCTTAAACACACAGTTATATTGTATAATAAATATTCAGACTCGTAATTTTTTTATTATTATTTTATTCGATTACAAACACAGCTGCTTTTTTTCTGTCGGGAGCGACTGGTGTTGGGAAGTCACTGCGGCTGGAGAGTTTCGACGTGCCGGGGAGTGTTTGTAATTCGGTGCGGTTGGGTGTCGGTGGCTCTCTCTCTCTCTACCTGCGTCCCCTGCGCCTCCTCCCCTGTCTCCGGCGCCTCCGTCTGCGCTGCGGGCGGCTGGAGTACCTCCTCCTCCTTGCCATGTTTGCAATGAGCTTTGCAAACCAAAAGCCGCGCTTATATAGGGGACCCAAACCTCATACGCCGGCGTGACGTCACGGGGATTGATTGTGATTAGTTCATCTGACGTCATTTTTTTTTTTTTTTTTTTTTTTTTTTTTTGGGGGGGGGCCAAGAAAAAAGTTACACTTTTTTTTAAAATACCCGTGCTGTGCATTATGTGCTGTGTTACAGCACCCCGGCCCCCCCCAAAAAAAGAATAATTTTTGTGTTTTAATAATAGTTAGGAGTACAATCGTGTTTGTTTTTTTTTTTTGTGTGTTCTATAATAAATCAAAGTGTTGTATACTCTGACCAAAAGTTTTGCATCATCACCCAAGAGGGCAGTGGTTACAAATAAAAAAAAAGTTGGAGAGTTTTAACTCGAAATCTCCGACTGTTTAAAATAATGACTACCGCTACCGGACCAGGGTTGAGAACAATCGCCCTATAGAGAACTCATTTTCCATCATAAAGTCCAGTGAAGCCTGCTGGATAATGTTACGTTAGCTTACTGAATCAGACGCCGGTTTACCGGTTTTTCGTTTTATGGAAAACTACAAATTAAAAAAAAAAAAAATCGACATTTCGAAATCTAACACGAAATATTACTGATCTCCTATTACAGTTACCAGGTAGACTTTTATTGTGAAATCATTCAATATGGTTGCTTTAATTCGTTACGTTTTACGCATTGCTCTCAAAAGTAACGCTTGCATTCGGGAGCACTGTAAGCGCCCATACCGCTGTACAAGAGCCGGCTCTTTTGGAAGGAGCGTATATCAGGCCTATGTCTTCTTATGTGATTACGTCACCTACACACCCTGCTGCTGCCTTCCCCCGTGCACGCTATAATTTCAATTCAATTAATCAATCAATAAATCAATCAATCTTTATTTTCTACAGCGCCTTTCATAGTGGACCACCATCCCAAAGCGCTTTACAATAGTGAGGATCAATGCATAATGCATTAAATACAGTGAAATACAGGGCAGAGCACACTCAATACAAACAGCATATAACACAATGCAGATACATTAAATACAGTGAAATACAGGGCAGAGCACATTCAATACAAACAGCATATAAACACAATGCAGAATACATTAAATACAGTGAAATACAGGGCAGAGCACATTCAATACAAACAGCATATAACACAATGCAGATACATTAAATACAGTGAAATACAGGGCAGAGCGCATTCAATACAAACAGCATATAACACAATGCAGATACATTAAATACAGTGAAATACAGGGCAGAGCACACTCAATACAAACAGCATATAACACAATGCAGATACATTAAATACAGTGAAATACAGGGCAGAGCACACTCAATACAAACAGCATATAACACAATGCAGATACATTAAATACAGTGAAATACAGGGCAGAGCACATTCAATACAAACAGCATATAACACAATGCAGATACATTAAATACAGTGAAATACAGGGCAGAGCACATTCAATACAAACAGCATATAACACAATGCAGATACATTAAATACAGTGAAATACAGGGCAGAGCGCATTCAATACAAACAGCATATAACACAATGCAGATACATTAAATACAGTGAAATACAGGGCAGAGCACATTCAATACAAACAGCATATAACACAATGCAGATACATTAAATACAGTGAAATACAGGGCAGAGCACATTCAATACAAACAGCATATAACACAATGCAGATACATTAAATACAGTGAAATACAGGGCAGAGCGCATTCAATACAAACAGCATATAACACAATGCAGATACATTAAATACAGTGAAATACAGGGCAGAGCACATTCAATACAAACAGCATATAACACAATGCAGATACATTAAATACAGTGAAATACAGGGCAGAGCGCATTCAATACAAACAGCATATAACACAATGCATAATACATTAAATACAGTGAAATACAGGGCAGAGCGCATTCAATACAAACAGCATATAACACAATGCAGATACATTAAATACAGTGAAATACAGGGCAGAGCGCATTCAATACAAACAGCATATAACACAATGCAGATACATTAAATACAGTGAAATACAGGGCAGAGCGCATTCAATACAAACAGCATATAACACAATGCAGATACATTAAATACAGTGAAATACAGGGCAGAGCGCATTCAATACAAACAGCATATAACACAATGCAGATACATTAAATACAGTGAAATACAGGGCAGAGCGCATTCAATACAAACAGCATATAACACAATGCAGATACATTAAATACAGTGAAATACAGGGCAGAGCGCATTCAATACAAACAGCATATAACACAATGCAGATACATTAAATACAGTGAAATACAGGGCAGAGCGCATTCAATACAAACAGCATATAACACAATGCAGATACATTAAATACAGTGAAATACAGGGCAGAGCGCATTCAATACAAACAGCATATAACACAATGCAGATACATTAAATACAGTGAAATACAGGGCAGAGCACACTCAATACAAACAGCATATAACACAATGCAGATACATTAAATACAGTGAAATACAGGGCAGAGCGCATTCAATACAAACAGCATATAACACAATGCAGATACATTAAATACAGTGAAATACAGGGCAGAGCACACTCAATACAAAAACAGCATATAACACAATGCAGATACATTAAATACAGTGAAATACAGGGCAGAGCGCACTCAATACAAACAGCATATAACACAATGCAGATACATTAAATACAGTGAAATACAGGGCAGAGCGCATTCAATACAAACAGCATATAACACAATGCAGATACATTAAATACAGTGAAATACAGGGCAGAGCACATTCAATACAAACAGCATATAACACAATGCAGATACATTAAATACAGTGAAATACAGGGCAGAGCACACTCAATACAAACAGCATATAACACAATGCAGATACATTAAATACAGTGAAATACAGGGCAGAGCACACTCAATACAAACAGCATATAACACAATGCAGATACATTAAATACAGTGAAATACAGGGCAGAGCGCATTCAATACAAACAGCATATAACACAATGCAGATACATTAAATACAGTGAAATACAGGGCAGAGCGCATTCAATACAAACAGCATATAACACAATGCAGATACATTAAATACAGTGAAATACAGGGCAGAGCGCATTCAATACAAACAGCATATAACACAATGCAGATACATTAAATACAGTGAAATACAGGGCAGAGCACATTCAATACAAACAGCATATAACACAATGCAGATACATTAAATACAGTGAAATACAGGGCAGAGCGCATTCAATACAAACAGCATATAACACAATGCAGATACATTAAATACAGTGACATACTGGAGAGTTGATTTGAAGCCAGCGACTGTGTGACTTATAACTGTATAGTATATACCAGCTGTATTAGCTGAAAACAATTAAAACGGTCTAATTAAGCTAATGAATAGTTCAATTAAAGGTTCAGGGCAGGTGATACTAAACGTGTGGCCAGAGTTGTCGAGCGTGACGCGTCTTTGCGCTCAGCTCCTTCTTCAGGAGGACAGGGGTACTGCACAGCCACCCTCGCCCATGCGCGAATAGAAAATATTTGGAGAGTATTGAGACCATAGGCATGGGCAGAGGTATCACTGCTATTACTCCGTGTGCGACCAGCTACCGGAGAACTTCAGGACCGTCTCTCACCGCCTTCCGTCACCCCTTCAAGACCCCCCCTGTTGAGGCTGCGCTTTGAGATCTCCTGATCCGCCCCTCCTGCTCTGCGCTGGACTCGCCAGTCCTCAGCACCACAGTCCTGGATCCTCAGCTAGTGTATTGCTGCTCCACTATGACACTGTAGATATAACTCTCTGTAATCCTAACTGGCTGCATCCCAGTTCATATTCTAGCAGCGTTATTATTCTACACGGCATCCCAGTTCATATTCTAGCAGTGTTATTATTCTACACAGCATCCCAGTTCATATTCTAGCAGTGTTATTATTATACACAGCATCCCAGTTCATATTCTAGCAGTGTTATTATTATACACAGCATCCCAGTTCATATTCTAGCAGTGTTATTATTATACACGGCATCCCAGTTCATATTCTAGCAGTGTTATTATTATACACAGCATCCCAGTTCATATTCTAGCAGTGTTATTATTCTACACGGCATCCCAGTTCATATTCTAGCAGTGTTATTATTATACACAGCATCCCAGTTCATATTCTAGCAGTGTTATTATAATACACGGCATCCCAGTTCATATTCTAGCAGTGTTATTATTATACACAGCATCCCAGTTCATATTCTAGCAGTGTTATTATTATACACAGCATCCCAGTTCATATTCTAGCAGTGTTATTATTATACACGGCATCCCAGTTCATATTCTAGCAGTGTTATTATTATACACAGCATCCCAGTTCATATTGTATTCTAGCAGTGTTATTATTATACACAGCATCCCAGTTCATATTCTAGCGGTGTTATTATTATACACGGCATCCCAGTTCATATTGTATTCTAGCAGTGTTATTATTTGCACCGAGTGTAAACTACACTGTGTGTCAATATGAAGCTTGCATTGTAACCCTGCGCTGCCCTGTGACACCTGTGTGAGTCTCCTGGGATAAAGGCGCTAGACAATTTATTATTATTATTATTGTTATTATTATTATTATGGTTTGTT
This sequence comes from Polyodon spathula, assembly GCF_017654505.1. NCBI lineage: Eukaryota > Metazoa > Chordata > Actinopteri > Acipenseriformes > Polyodontidae > Polyodon > Polyodon spathula. The sequence continues at coordinate 1,808,924 of NC_054577.1, forward strand.
AGCACTCCTAACGTAGTTCCATCCAATGTGGATCAAATCGACCTTTTCTTCTCTATAGGCTATGGGCTGCCTTTCAAACATTGTTACGCACACACACACATACATAGATAGATAGATAGATAGATAGATAGATAGATAGATAGATAGATAGATAGATAGATCGATCGATCGAACAAACGAACGCACGCTTGTTGGTTTTTTTTTTTTCATTTTTTATTTGATTACAAGCAGGGCTCAGTTATTTAGTGCCCTGTTCAGCACCAGCAGATCAGAAGAGGGTCCCGGCTCGGGAGTGAGTGTGCATTCCTCGAACCCCGATCCCGTGCAGATTTCTTTTTTTCCTCTCTCTCTCTCTCTCTCTCTCTCTCTCTCTCTCTCCGGGAGTTTGTTTCGCCGGCTGTTATCTCCATCAGTGTTTCCCTTTCTTCCCGTGCCTCCTCCGGCGCCTGCGCCTCTTGATCTTGGTGCTGGCGTGTCGTCTCCTTCTCCTAGCCATGTTTGCAATGCTGATTTTAAACAAATCCCCCGCTTAAATACCTTTCCAGGAGCATGACGTCCCCCAGCTGCGCTGGCCATGACGTCTTGTCTTGCATTATGACCTCACGCCTCCTGCCCCGCCCCTGCCACCCTCTGTCATTTGACAGGTAAAAAAAAATAAAAATTAAACACAGTAGATTTTATTAGGATTTTATGCTCACTGCCTTAACTAAAGCTCAAATAAGCAGCAGAGTTTCTGAATTTTTCCTCATTTTGTTTGTCCTACGATGACAAAGTTAACGAGCAGCAACATTGGCAGACTTTTTTTTTATTTTGGAGCGAAGGTGACCGAAAAGCACACATACGTTGCAATTAAATGTTCTTACCGCACTGACATGTAAAGAAAGCGAATTGAAATCACAAATCTTGTGTTTCCTGCATCAGTCACACACACACACACACACACACACAAGGGCTGTCACGGCGTCGTGAATCACACAATACAAATGAAAATCGAGTCAAACTGTGGACAAAACCAGCGCTCCAGCAATATCAAACAGATAGAGAGATAGAGATACATACAGACAGACAGACAGACAGATAGATAGATAGATAGATAGATAGATAGATAGATAGATAGATAGATAGATAGATAGATAGATAGATAGATAGATAGATACAGACAGACAGACAGATAGATAGATAGATAGATAGATAGATAGATAGATAGATAGATAGATAGACAGACAGACAGATAGATAGATAGATAGATAGATAGATAGATAGATAGACAGATAGATAGATAGACAGATAGATAGATAGACAGACAGATAGACAGACAGACAGATAGATAGATAGATAGATAGATAGATAGATAGATAGATAGATAGATAGATAGATATATAGATAGACAGATAGATAGATAGATAGATAGATAGATAGATAGATAGATAGATAGATAGACAGACAGACAGACAGATAGATAGATAGATAGATAGATAGAGATAGATAGACGATAGACAGACAGATAGATAGATAGATAGACAGATAGATAGATAGATAGATAGATAGATAGATAGACAGATAGATAGATAGATAGATAGATAGATAGATAGATAGATAGATAGATAGATAGATAGATAGATAGATACAGACAGACAGACAGACAGATAGATAGATAGATAGATAGACTTACATACAGTCAGACAGACAGACAGATAGATAGACAGATAGACAGACAGATAGATAGATAGATAGATAGATAGATAGATAGATAGATAGATAGATACAGACAGACAGATAGATAGATAGAGATACAGACAGACAGACAGACAGATAGATAGACAGACAGATAGACCGGGTGACATTATTTTCCCCAATCTGCCCGCCGATTTAAATCAGCGCTGACCGGGTTCTGCGGGACCAATCGTTAAGTAGATATTTAATCTGTTTACGACTAAGAACCCGTTTTGAATGACAAGCGCTCGATTCCATTGCGCAGCTTCAGGGGTTAAAAACCTCTGTGGGCATTTTTTGTTGTTATACCGGCAGCGTCCAGCAGAGGGCGGTAGTGGCCCGTTCCAAAATTTCAGATTATCTGAGACTGTGAACCGGAACTGAGTTGCAGCTGCATTTCTAAAAGCTCCTTAACAGAGTACCTGAATTCTGTTATTGTATCGATTCGAAGATTATTATTATTATTATTATTATTATTATTATTACTAATAATGATCTGCTAACCCATACCATTGCCCCATTTGAGAACAGGCTACTTTATAATGGTCTTCCTCTGAGGTTGTAAATACGTGTCTAGTGGCGCCTCCAGGCGGCGCTGTTGTGCGGAGTTACAGTGTTCCTCGTACCGAAGTCTTTGTGCACGGTATATGCAAGCGCACAGCCGTATCAGAAAAAAGGAACTTGGGTTGTATCGTGCAAAAAAAGATCGAAGCGTTAAAAGTACATTGTAACTGTGCATAAGGACACTGTGATGTCGTGTCTTTTCGTGCAGGCAGGTATATAAAGGAGATCAGTGACACATCTTGAGCTGCTAGATTTGCAAACTGCTGTCCATACCCAGACTGAACCTGGTAGACAATGCAGCCTTTTAGAACTGGAACAGAACCTCAGAACTGGCTCGGGGTTCTCAGAACCTCAGAACTGGCTCGGGGTTCTCAGAACCTCAGAACTGGCTCGGTGTTCTCAGAACTGGCATCTGCAAGTCACTGTGGTTTTCATGCAGGCAGGTGTATACAGGAGATCAGAGACGCACCGGTTCCGACCCCTGTTCTATAAATCATTAAACTGAACCAGTGAAACCTCCGTGTATCCGGACCCCGAAATGGTTCGGGGTCTCTTTTGATCACACCTGCCCTCTCTCTGGAGGCTGCGCGGGAGACTCGCTCAGCAGTCACAGGGTTACAATGCAAGCGCCCTCTTGAAATCCAGTCAGGGCAGTTGCTGCAGCGCTGAAGAGAGCTCGCTGGCTCAGCGGCTTTCCTGTTTGTTTTGAAACGGTGCCAGTCCCTCCCCAGGTGAAGGTGACGTCACGCCCCGCCTCTGTGTGCTGACGGCTGTTGTGCTGTGTTTTTTTTCGGGGGGGGGGGGGGGGGGGTTGTGTGTGTGCGCTCGCAGTTTTGCCGCAGGGTTTCTGCACCTTGAAAAACAAGAGGAGAGAGGGGGAGAGAGAGGGACGGAGGGAGAGAAAGAGAGAGAGGGAGAGAAGGAGAGGGAGAGAGAAAGAGAGAGAGGGAGAGAGAGAGAGGAGAGAGGAGAGAGGGGAGGAGAGAGGAGAGGGAGGGAGGGAGAAGGAGAGAGAAAGGAGAGAGGAGAGGGAGAGAGGGAGCCTGCTCTCTCCCTATCTCCGCTCTCTCCCTCTCTCCCCTCTCTACCTCCATCTCCCTCGTCCCTCTTCCCTTGCCGAGGGGGAGATCCCTTCCCTCTCGAGAGGGAGGAGAGAAGCTCGGGAGGCTGTCCATCCTCTGGGGGGGAGAGAGGAGAGCTCCCCTTCCCCTCGACCCTCTACGGGGAGAGAGGAGAGAGGGAGCGGGAGAGGGACAGGGAGAGGAGAGGGAGAGCGGGAGAAGGAGAGAGGGGAGAGGGGAGAGGGAAGAGGAGAGAGAGGAGAGAGAGGAGAAAGAGAGAGAGGGGGAGAGAGAGGGAGAGGGGAGAGGGGAGAGGGAGACAGGGAGGAGAGGGAGAGGGAGACAGGGAGGAGAGGGAGAAGGAGAGAGGGGAGAAGGGGGAGGGAGAGGGAGAGGGAGAAGGAGAGAGGGGAGAGGGAGAAGGAGAGAGGGGAGAGGGAGAGGGAGACAGGGAGAGAGGTGGGAGAGAGGAGAGAGGGGAGAAGGGGAGAGGGAGAGAGGGAGAGAGGGAGAAGAGAGAGAGGGGAGAGGGGAGAAGGGGAGGGAGAGAGAGAGAGGAGAGGAGAGAGGGAGAGGGAGAGGGAGACAGGGAGGAGAGGGAGAGAGGAGAGAGGGGAGAGAGGGAGAGGGAGAGGAGAGAGGGAGAAGGAGAGAGGAGAGAGAGAAGGAGAGAGGGGAGAGGGAGAGGGAGACAGGGAGAAGAGGGAGAGGGAGAGTAGTTAAGTCCACTGTTTCCAAACACACGTTCCCCAGTGACACAGGCGTGTGAAACGTTGCGAATTTACCTGTTTTAAGCACTCGAAACTGGGGCTGTGCTACGATCCGCCTGTCATTTCTATGAGTTTCTGTGTGTGCTCTTCGCTGGATAGGAAAGTCTAAAGGTTTCTCCGCGGTATTGTTAAATCAATTCTAGGCGTTTGCCGTCCTTGACAGCTTTCGAGTAATTACATCCAGTTTCACTGTGAAACTCGGACCTGCCCGCTTTCTGCCAAGCTCAGCGGGGTGAGACGAAAGCGGGGGAGCCGGTTTGATGTTATCTCTCTAGTCTGGGCACAGGACTGGGGGGGGAAAGAGTTGAACGTTAACTCTTTGTGTCCCGAACGCTAGAAACGGCAGAATGAAAAATAATAATAATTAAAAAAAAAATAAAATCTTTCTCGACGTTTCCAAAGCATGGAGTTCTGCTTGAATGCCGTATTTTTTTTGTTTGTTTGCTTTTTTTGCCCGGTGATTTTTATAATGTTATTTCTCGCCGCCTTCTCTTGACACTGGTAAACGAGACTTTAAAAAACAAAACAAAAACAAAAACAAAAAAAAAACAAGGGCTTGCAAATTTTTCTCGTAACGCAAGCTCTTATCTCTCTCCCTCCCAGAGACAGAGACAGAGAGAAAGGAGGGGGAGAGAGACAGAGAGAGAGACACAGAGAGAGAGAGAGAGAGAGAATTCCCGAGAATTCGTAATTTGATTATATGTAGTTAAATAAAAAAAATCTAAATTCTGTTCATATCTGTTTAAATAACATATCTAAATCCTGGAGACAATAGAGACTCACACAGTCTGTGGTGTGTGGTCACAAAAGAACATGTTTCAGACAGAGACTGTTTCTGATGTGTTTGTCGGGTCGTCTGTCTGTCTGTGTGTGTGTGTGTTTCTGTATGTTTGTCTGGGTCTGTCTCTGTGTGTGTCTGTGTTTGTCTCTGGCTCTCTTTGTGTGTTTCTGTGTGGTTTGTACCTCAAGGTGTGTCTCGTGTATGTATCTGTGTGTGTCTGTGTGCCTGTCTATGTCTGTGTTGTCTTGTGTATCTTTGTGTTTGTGATGTTTGTCTGTGGTTGTCTCTGTGAGTGTCTGTGTTTGTCTCGGTCTCTTTGTGTGTGTGTCTGTGTGTCTGTGTGTGTGTGTCTGTCTGTGTGTGTGTGTGTCTGTGTGTCTGTCTCTCTGTGTGTGTGTGTGTGTCTGTGTGTTTGTGTGTTTGTGTCTCTGTGTGTGTGTGTTTGTCTCTGGCTCTCTTTGTGTGTTTCTGTGTGTGTGTGTGTGTGTGTGTGTCTGTCGGTGTCTGTGTCTGTGTTTGTCTCTGGCTCTCTTTGTGTGTTTCTGTGTGTGTGTGTGTGTGTCTCTGTGTACGGTCCCAGTGTGTCTGTGTTGTGTCAACAGGAAGACTGTGTGGCTGTTTCTGTCACTGTAAAGTGTGTCCGTTATCTGTGTGTGTGTCTGTGTGTGTCTGTGTTTGTCTCTGGCTCTCTTTGTGTGTTTCTGTGTGTGTGTGTGTGTGTCTCTGTCTCTGTCTCTGTGTGTCTTGTTTGTCACACCGACAGGCTCACTTTTGTGTGTTTTTCTGGTGTACTGTACAAAAGTTTTGTGTGTGTGTGTTTGTGTTTGTGTGTGTGTGTGTGTGTCTGTCTGTGTGTGTGTGTGTATGTTAAAGACATAAAAAGACCAGGACAGTTGTGTTTGTCAAAACAGAGTTAAAAAGTATCTGTGTGTCTCTGTGACACACAGGACAGTGTGTCTACTGTGTGTTTGTCTGTGTGTGTGTGTGTGTCTGTCTGTGTGTGTCTGTGTGTGTGTGTGTGTGTCTGTCTCTGTGTGTGTCTGTGTGTGTCTGTGTGTGTTGGTGATGTGTGTCTGTGTCTCTGTGTCTGTGCTATGTTGTCTCGTGTCTGTCTTGTGTGTGTTTGTCTAGGGCTGTGTGGTGTGTCTCTGTGTCTGGTGTGTGTGTGTCCTCTAGAGTGTGTGTTTAGTGTGTTCTGTGTGTTTGTCTGTCTGTATGTTGTCTATGTTTGGCTCCTGTGTCTTCTCATGTGTGTGTCTTGTGGTGCAACCTGGCTCTGTTTGTTTCTGTTTCTGTGTGTGTGTGTGTGTGTGTCTCGGTGTCTGTCTCTGTGTGTCTGTCTCTGTGTGTGTGTATGTGTCTGTCTGTATGTTTGTCTCTGTCTGTCTCTGTGCGTCTCTGTGTCTGTGTGTTTCTGTGCGTGCGTGTCTCAGCGTGCGTGCGTGTCTATTATCGGAACGAGAGTGAGAAAGGGAAGCGGTCGTCTTTATTTATTTATTGTGAATACACTCAACTTCTTTTTTTCATACAAACGGTTTTTAGAATAAATAACAGGAATACAAAAAATACCAAAACGGGTCAAACTGTTTATCTGTGAAAAGACAAGACGAAACGACACAATAAAGAATAAAAAAAAACAACATTTAAAAAAAATTCCTGAGTGTTACAGAGTCCCGGACAAATAGTTCCACGGAGAGAGACGACAGCCCTCAAAACAAACCGAGCGAAGCCCGCGAGTATGCAAGAATCAGTCCGCTGTCCTGGCCTTTAGAATCCAGGGCTGTGCCTCACATCTCCTTGCTGCCACAGTTCTGTCCTCCTTGTGAATCGCTAAACCGCTTTCAGATCCGGATAGGGAGAGGGGTCGGTTGGCGGGTGCTTCCCCGTCAGAGAAAATAAGATCCGGGGGAACTACCGGTCCTTATTCCTGCTTCCCGGTCCTTTATCTCCGTTCCTGGAGCCAGTGATCGCCGAAACTGAGGTGGGGCAGTTTTCAGATTCCCCTGCCCTACCTGGATGAAGGAACGCCTCGGTTTCAGGACCGTCCTTTTGGTTCTTGTTCTTTTACCTGCGTTCCCCCCTTCCCTCTCCCTCTCCCTCTCCCTCTCTCTCCTCTCCCTCTCTCTCCCTCTCCTCCTCTCTTCTCCAGCTTTCACTCCACAGTCACAGAAGGCTCTATCTCTCTGTATCGAATCATGAAGTAAGGATAGCACTGGTCGTTCTCGAAGACCACAAACAGAGCCGGGTCTGGGAGTTTGTCCACGCAGGAGTTGTACAGGTCGCTGGCGGGGTCGTCCGGGTGCAGCGGGGGGGGGCGGCGCATTTCGGGCCTGCCAGGGGTCGAGCGACCCACCAGGACCTTGCAGAGGAAGACGTGGTGCTCCCCCTGCTGGTCTCGAGGGGCGTAGCGGTGCGAGTAGGCTGCCGTGCGGGCGAAGTAGCAGCCTTGCCCATAGATGGCAGCGTGCTTGCCGGACAGCCGCGGGTCCAGGTTGTGTTTGCAGATGGCCTCGATGGAGGAGCGGGACGTCCCGTGAAAGAGGTGCCGTTCGTTACGGAGTCTCTCCTCCGGGCTCATGCGGTGGCACATGTGTTGCTTCTTACTGCAAAGAATAAAAAATAAATCATTAAAAAAAAAAAATTATGAAAACATGCTTTTTTCTCGTTAATAATTCTTTACCAGACCTCTCTGTGCTTTACAATGCTTCCCTATGCTTTAGCAGACCTCTCTGTGCTTTACAATGCTTCCCTATGCTTTACCCTTTACACACGAAATCGGGGTCTACATGCTTCCCTGTGCTTTACCAGACCTCTCTGTGCTTTACAATGCTTCCCTATGCTTTACCAGACCTCTCTGTGCTTTACAATGCTTCCCTGTGCTTTACCACACCTCTCTGTGCTTTACAATGCTTCCCTATGCTTTACCAGACCTCTCTGTGCTTTACAATGCTTCCCTATGCTTTACCATACCTCTCTGTGCTTTACAATGCTTCCCTATGCTTTACCAGACCTCTCTGTGCTTTACAATGCTTCCCTATGCTTTACCAGACCTCTCTGTGCTTTACAATGCTTCCCTATGCTTTACCAGACCTCTCTGTGCTTTACAATGCTTCTAATGCTTTACGATTCACCTACAGACAACCACTCACGACCAATCTGGTGCTGTTGGGTGTGAGAAAGAAGACTACCACACTGTCAGGAATCCCCCACCACTCACCAGTTTGGACGTTACCTTGTGCCCGGAGGAGGGGTGTTGTGGAGTTCCGCCGATCGGTGAAGATGACCAGGGGGCCACTTGTACTTGTCCCAGAGGAAGGGGTTCTGGACTCGGGAGATGCCCAGGAGGAGGTAGCGAGACTCGGGCATGGTCTTGTGGAAGTGCTGGTAGACCACGCGGAAGGCCGGGTCCTCGAGGGTGAGGGGAACCTGCTGGAAGTACAGGGAGGGGTCCAGGGGGGCCCAGGTCTCGGGGTACGGGCTGTCCGAAGAGGGGTTCAGAGGGGCTGGGGGGGCGCCCGCCGAGGGGCTACCGGAGAGCGTTCTAAATAAATAAATAAATAAAAATTGATTTAGCTAGGGTGGAAATAAGACTCCCAGTGCATAGCAGTTTGATCCATTCCTGGTTTACACACAGACCAACCATGTGGTCAGTCAGTTATTATTTAATTAGTCAAATCTCTGCAGAGAGACTAGTAACGGTCTGGCCGAACGACCTTCTCTGCACGAGCCGCCTAACAAACCAGAGCTGGGTATCTGCTGAGTCTTCAGGGAGGAAGCAAACCCTCGTTTGTTTACTTCCTGAAGGGACGGTTCCTCCAAGGAGGTCACTGACGCGAGTCCAGGGTCACACACACACACACACACACACACAGGGAGTCAGGGGCTGATTTTCTTTTTCTAGCCGCTGTCCGGCGTACCTGAGCTTGGGTAAGAGCGCGGTAGGGGACTGGAAGAGGGGTCTCACGCGGAGCGCTCGTCTTCGTCCCGTCGACACGTTGAGCTGAAAGCCCTCCTTGAGGGACAGGAAATAGCAATTCAAGGAGGAGGAGAGATAGACGAGGGGCTGGTTTACACTGACAGCGCTGGAGATTGTGGAGCTGAACTCCTGCAGAAAGAGACAGAGAGGGGGGGGAGGGGGGATATATCAGAAGATAGCAGGCACGGTCTTAAAAATGGACAAAATACTGACATAATAAAATTATCCCACATTTAAAGACCTTTTTCTGAATTTTCTGAATTTAACTGCAGGGGGAGAGACAGAGAGAGGGACAGAGACAGACAGACAGAGAGGGAAAGAGACACGCAGAGAGAAGGGGACAGACAGACAGACAGAGGGGGAGAGAGACAGACAGACAGTGAAGAAGGGAGAATTTGTTTGATGGATTGATTTTGTTCAGTCCAGGTACCTTGGAGTACTCCTCCCAGCCCGCCCCGTCTCTCCAGTAGTATCTGTACTGGGTGTGGAATTCCCTGCTGGGATCCGCTTCAGTGCTGAGTCGTCGGGCCGCATCGTACACCATGCCCCCCCCGCCCTGCCAGCGGGACACCTTCATCTCATCCAGATTGAGAGTGGCAGCCTGGTCCCTGAAAGAGAAGAGACAGAGAGTCACAAACCCGCTCACTCCACACAGCGTCACTCTGAGACAGATCGGCGAGCTCCACACAGCGTCACTAGGAGACAGGTCTGCAGTCACACAGGAAGCTGGTGTGACTTCCTGCACGAGGCTCCCAGCTTTGTCTCTGTCTCTCTGCTGCTGTCTCTAAAGCGTGTGAATCGGCCCTCCCTCACTGTGCCTCTGTCAGCTCAGCTATGAAGAGGAACAGGTTCGTTGACGTGGCAACACCCCATCACTGAGCCTGGCTTTCACTGTGGGAACCTTTTAAAAGGGTTTATCCTGTCTTTAATGTGCTTTACCAGACCTCTCTGTGCTTTACAATGCTTCCCTATGCTTTACCAGACCTCTCTGTGCTTTACAATGCTTCCCTATGCTTTACCAGACCTCTCTGTGCTTTACAATGCTTCCCTATGCTTTACCAGACCTCTCTGTGCTTTACAATGCTTCCCTATGCTTTACCAGACCTCTCTGTGCTTTACAATGCTTCCCTATGCTTTACCAGACCTCTCTGTGCTTTACAATGCTTCCCTATGCTTTACCAGACCTCTCTGTGCTTTACAATGCTTCCCTATGCTTTACCAGACCTCTCTGTGCTTTCAATGCTTCCCTATGCTTTACCAGACCTATCTGTGCTTTACAATGCTTCCCTGTGCTTTACCAGACCTCTCTGTGCTTTACAATGCTTCCCTATGCTTTACCACACCTCTCTGTGCTTTACAATGCTTCCCTATGCTTTACCACACCTCTCTGTGCTTTACAATGCTTCCCTGTGCTTTACCAGACCTCTCTGTGCTTTACAATGCTTCCCTGTGCTTTACCAGACCTCTCTGTGCTTTACAATGCTTCCCTATGCTTTACCAGACCTCTCTGTGCTTTACAATGCTTCCCTGTGCTTTACCAGACCTTTCTGTGCTTTACAATGCTTCCCTATGCTTTACCACACCTCTCTGTGCTTTACAATGCTCCCCTATGCTTTACCACACCTCTCTGTGCTTTACAATGCTCCCCTATGCTTTACCACACCTTTCTGTGCTTTACAATGCTCCCCTATGCTTTACCACACCTCTCTGTGCTTCCCCATGCTTGATCACACTGTGGTACTCACCTCACACGCAGCGTGACGTAGTTGTGATCCGGGCTGCAGTACAGTCTCTCCAGCAGCTCGTTGGCGTCCTGCCCGAGGCTCTCCCAGCGCTGGGTCCCTTTCCTGCGGAGCTGCCAGTGGTAGGGGAGGGCCGTGTGGTGGAGGGGGCAGTGGCCCCCCTGCGGGCAGCGGCCCCCGAGGAAATCCGGACAGATGCTCACGCCGCCCTGCTGGTGGGTGTGATACTGCAGCTGCTGCAGGAGATCTAGCACCCCTTCCAGAGTGAGACCCTCCTCCCCGTCCAGGGAGGGGCCGGAGAGGCTGGGGGGGGCACACTCCGCCTCGCTCAGTTCCTGCTCGACCCGCTCCAAATCGGTGAGGGGCAAGGGGTCTGGTTTGGGGGCAGGGCTGCCCGGCACGGCGGAGTCTAGCAGCAGGCAGTTGCCCAGAGAGAGCTGGCTGAAGGCTTGCTTGCGATCCTGCTTCACTCTCGTGTGCAGCATGTGAAGCCACACCCGCCTCCTCCTGCAGGACCGGCCCTCGTCCAGGACCCCCGATTTGGGGAGGGAGAGGGACCGGCGGAGGGGGGAGGGGATCTGTCGGAACTGCGTGGGTCTGGCTGGGTCGTAGGGCGCCAGGGGGGGCAAAACGGAAAGGGCGGGGGGCGCCGTGCTGCCCTGCTGGGTCTCAGCTTGGCTTGCCATGTGGGAACCTGTGAAAGAGAAAAGGGATGTTTCATATATTCATATATAATATATATATTAGAGGTTAGAGGAGGCTCGGTGGTCCAGTGGTTAGAGAAAGGGGGTCTTGATACCAGGAGATTCAAATCCCAGCTCAGTCACTGGCTCCCTGTGTGTGTGTGTGTGAGGGGGGACCCTGAGCGAGTTGTGATCCGTCAATCATTTTTATTTTTTATTTTTTTTAAACCATTTACAACCTTCTGCCATACTTGCGTAAATGCAGCAATCGGGAATATGCAAGTTATAGGTTCCATGAGCCAATCAAATGGCGTGAAAGTCGCCAAAAGGCTTCTACAGTGTGTATTCAGAATATAGTTTCTAACCCCATGTGATTTGATGGTTAGCTCTTGTAATGAGTGTGTGTGTCTGTTATTAACAGGTCTTTTAAGACAAGCGATCTTAGCTAAACAGGTACAAATCACGTTACTGCTGTTTAACTGGAAACTTGCCATGTGGGAACCTGTTTTTGAAAACAAACAGCTTGTAAAAAAAAAAAAAAAAAATAAAAAAACCAGCCCTCGCCCGCCCTGACTGGTCTGTGGCCGGATCGTCACCCCGGGAGAACTTGTTCACGCTTTCAAAAGAAAAAAAAAAAAAAAAAAAAAACTGTCAAAATGTTCGACGTTTTACAAGCAAACGGGATCACCCCCCAAACCGTTGGGAGTTTGGGGGGGGCCTTCACGCCCAGCACCCCACCCCTCCTCCTGCCCTGAAATGACTTGCACGTTACATGAATCTCCAGTCCCTACCCTTCCCGTCGTATTGCTCAGTATGTCATTTGAGACGCCAATTTGTCTTAACCGAGGGAGGGACGGGGGGTCCTTCGTTATGGCAAACGTCCCGTTTGGAGCCGGCCGGTCCCGTTGGGTACGTGTTCGCGTAATCCCAGCAGTGAAACTCCAAGCCACGCTACGGAAACACATGCGGAATAAAAGCTGTGGAGGGCAGTTAAAAACTGCACGACGTTTCTTATTTTTGTCAGGAGTCACAAACGCATCTATAAAGGGCTGTATGTTCGACAGAATTAACAGCCAGGCTCCGCTTTTAGTGCGCAGCGTGAGCGTAACGCTATTCAAAAGCTAGAGAAAGCAAACTCGGTAGATGGATGCCTTTTGCAAAACGCTGCACAAAAGTTGCTAAGCAGCCCGTCTACAAAAAAAGGGCAGCGACACTTAATTGCAGGCTGCCAGACACACTTCATTGTCAAAGCAAAACGAAAAGCAGAGTCCAGGCACGGAGATAAAGAAGGCTGTGGATAATGAAACGAAACAGGTCTTTTTTTTTTTTTTTTTAAAAAAAGCTAAATATAAATATATTGATACACGAGTGATTACACGTTTGCAGAAGGAAAAAACAAAGTTTGGTCCGTGTTGTGTGAGTCATTGTACAGATGTCCATGTGTGTACGCACCGACACACTAACCGGAATTGTGCACTGCGCTTGTGGCAAAACATAACCCGCATTTGCATTAAATTCGGTAGATTTGGATACAATATAAAATTGTATAGGCTTATGTTTAATCAATTAAAGTGTTTCCCCCCCCGACAGGTCCTTCTAGGGGGGGGGGTCGCTGCCAATTTAATGTGTATTGTCTTTATCTTGTGAACACGGGTGCTTGTGTGCAAACACACGAATTGTTGTTTGTCGATGTGATAGCACCGTAAATATGTCCGTGTGTTGATTGCAGTCAGTGTGTGTGTGTGTCAGTGTGTGTGTGTGTCACTGTGTGTAAACTAACCCGCATTTGCATTAAATTCGGTAGATTTGGATACAATATAATAATACAGCTTTATTTAATGTATTTCTCATCAGCACAGTTTGCTCTGCCAGTAAGAATCCCCCCCCCCCAGGACTGCGCCAGCATTTCAACACAATGAAATATCTGTCTGGTGTTAATGGAGCGAGTTTAGAGGCAGCGCGGAAACGAGCCGATGCAGCGGGACAGTTTCAGTGCAAGCAAAAAATAACGTAGAGAGCACACTGGCAGCTACAAAGGTATCCTGAGAGAGTAGCAGCCGAGCTAGAAACAATGCAAACACAATGCATGACGCATTTGCTTGAAGCCCGTTATAACTTTAAACAGGTGCAATTAACACGGCGAGACGTGCAGTGTTACCTAACTTCAACTATTCACTTGTTTTGTGTTGTGTAAAATAGCTAGAAGACTATTTATTATTATTATTATTATTATTAACAGTTTAAGTCTGCTGTACAGTCGTGTGTTTTGTTAACTGCGTAAAACATGGCAGTTGTTGGCTTTTTATTTTTTGCTTCAGTCTGCAAAATTCACAAGCCACCTTAAATCGCAATGTTTCTCCAATGTTGTCATATTTCAATAAGACAAATCCCGCTCGTACAGAACGCGTCGAAAAAGTATTTATTCTTAATGAATACACACGTAAATGATATTTTGCAGATTTAGGGTGTAGCTCGAACGCAATACTTGCCGTTTCAGTTCCAATTCCCTTCCTCCTTCTTGTTCCCCTTCTTGTTTGATGTTAGCGTTTCTAAAACGGCCAGCCGGCCAGCTGCTCCCGGTGTGTGTGCAGCTGGTCTCCCGCTTGGCATCGCTTTTAACCCGGTCCTTGCAGCCCGGTCCCTGTGCTTGTTTATCGCGACTCTCATTGAGGTTTGGGCGAGGGCGCTTCGCCCTTAACTGGGTTTCGCGTAGCCACGCCCCCCAGCGGAGCTTCGGGGCGGGGCCTTCAGAAGGGCAAAAGTTCGGAATTCTGAAACATCAAACATCTGACGTCAGCGTGCCACAAGGGTACGACGACAAACGCCACGGGTCGGTCTTCAGTCGCACCTTTCCTAGTCTGCGAAACGATTCCGATATTCTGTTAAAAAAAAAAACCAAAAAATTTTTAAATTTAAACCCCCCCCCCCCCCCCCCCCCCCCAGCGTGTCGCCGTTTGGTTGCTTCCTGGACCAACAGTAACCGTTTGCAAACGTTTCAAAAGTCATTCTACACTTTAGGTGTAAAATCCAGAACTTGCGAACATATAAGTATATATAATATATATATAGTTTAAACATGGGGTTCCTTTAGGCAATTTCGTCAGCACGATCGTACGATCTTGAGTAGAACTCATTAATCAATTACGTAATAACACACCCCCCCCCCCCTCCCCTCCGTCCGTCCGTCCCTCTCTCTCCCCCTCTCTCCTCTTGTTTTTCAAGGTGCAAAAACCCTGCGGCAAAACCCCCCCCCCCCCCCCCCACACACACCCCCCCCACCACACACACACACACACACAGGCGCACACACTTTGCACCCCCCAGCGCTTCTCAACCCGGGTTCTGCGCCCCCAGTGTGCCTGTTGGGTTTCATTCCAACCCAGCTCTTGAATTACTGAACCAAAACCCTTAACTGAACCGATCTTTCGCTTGCCGGGGTTCAAAAATATCTCGAAACCTGCGATTGGTGAAGGTCACATACGCAGCACTGTGATACTCTGTAATAACTGCGAGCCCCTTTGGACAAGGGCGTCAAATACATTAAATAAATAGACCAATAGATAGATAATATTCATGCAAATAACCAATGCAAATATCGCTCCCTCTGCGGAAAGGAAACCGGTAGTGTTAAAAGAACGCGTGACAGAGGGCAGACGGTAACGAGCTGGGAGCTAGACGTTACCGGCAGCACAAAAGCAAAGGCAAAGTCTTGAAAGTTACATTGCATTAAGAAAATGATCAGTTCAACTCTAGTTCAGTAACTGAGAGCTGGGTTGGAATGGAAACCCGCAGCCACAGCAGGGGGTCCCCAGGACCGAGTTTGAGAAGCCCTGTTATCGAGTTTGCGAAGCCCTGTTATTGGCCTTATCTATTTGCAAGGGTAATGTAATCTATTTATTTTATTTGAGAACAATAATTTAACCCTTTAAAGGTGAAGCCGTCCCAGCGCACAGGTACAAATGATGCAGCTCTCTCATGTTTGCAACGAGGTTGCAGGAAACCGGGTTTGAAATGTGCTGACGGGCTGGATCCGGTCGTGCAAAGCTGTCAGCTTCGCCCTCTTCACACTCGAGTCGCTCTGAATGTATTTATTTATATTTAGTTATTTATTTTTAATTATCATTGCCATTTCTGTTGTTCTTGTTGTTGTGATTACATTAGCGTGTCACAAAGAACATGCAGAGAGTGACTCAGAACAGGCTCCGCATCCTTTCTGGAAAACTGAAACTGATCTGTTTGCAGTTCTAGATGAAAACGACGTGCCGCTGACTCATCAACATGACCCTTCCCCGGTCACTGAGGCAACGCGACCAAAACACGGCGGTCGGGCGTGCCCTCCGCTCGCTTTCGGTTTCGGCTCCCCTGTAAGCTGAGTGAGCCGAGTCTCCAGCGCACTCCGGTTACTATCACCCACCCCGCTTAGTATAACCCGGGCAGTGCAAGCACACGGGGAGGCGGTGCCCCACCCGTGCTTTTAGTCCCTGGTTTTTGGAATTCCCGTGTGAATTGTGTGCACGCTGAGCTCCGGGTATCACGCAGAACACGCAATGCCTTCATCGTCTACCCCGCGTGTTTCTCCTGCGTCGTGGGGAGTGCTTGGCTTTGTGTGCGTGTGCGTGTCAGTCAGCCGCTTCGTTTGTGTTGGGGTCGACACGCTGCGTATTGCTGTCAGTATTGGTAGCTTTTTGAAGTGGTTTGTAACAAAAGTTCCTCACACGCTTCATTGCATTCAGACTGGCTGAGTGAATCAGGGAGCTGAGCAGGAGATGGGAGTCATGGGAGAGCTTACCTGACAGCATGCCAGTTCCGACTCTATTACATCACAATAGAACCTGAACAGGGGTCCCACTCCATCACAATAGAACCTGAACAGGGTTCCAACTCCACTACATCCAACAGGGTTCCAACTCCACTACATCACAGTAGAACCTGAACAGGGTTCCAACTCCACTACATCACAGTAGAACCTGAACAGGGTTCCAACTCCACTACATCACAGTAGAACCTGAACAGGGTTCCAACTCCACTACATCACAATAGAACCTGAACAGGGTTCCAACTCCACTACATCACAATAGAACCTGAACAGGGTTCCAACTCCACTACCTCACAATAGAACCTGAACAGGGTTCCAACTCCACTACATCACAATAGAACCTGAACAGGGTTCCAACTCCACTACATCACAATAGAACCTGAACAGGGTTCCAACTCCACTACCTCACAATAGAACCTGAACAGGGTTCCAACTCCACTACATCACAATAGAACCTGAACAGGGTTCCAACTCCACTACATCACAATAGAACCTGAACAGGGTTCCAACTCCACTACATCACAATAGAACCTGAACAGGGTTCCAACTCCACTACATCACAATAGAACCTGAACAGGGTTCCAACTCCACTACCTCACAATAGAACCTGAACAGGGTTCCGACTCGACTATTTCACAATAGAACCAGAACAGTGTTCCAGTTCCATGACATCTCAATAGTACTGCACAGTTCTGGTGAGTTCTGGCTCCACTGCATCGCAGACTGGCCCCTCTTCTTGCTCAGGTGCTTTTGGAGCAGGGTTTGACTGAGCTGCTGTTCTTGAGCAGGGAGCTGACGTATCAAAACTGAGCCGGTCTGTCTCCAGGGACAGTACCCTCACCTCCCTCCTCAACAAGGCGACCAGGGCTTGGTTGTGTTACTATAGAAATGAAATTGAAACTTTGAGACAATCTCCCTCCCTCCGTCCCTCTCTCATATAGGGAATAGGGAAGCATTGTAAAGCACAGAGAGGTCTGGTAAAGCATAGAGTAACATTGTAAAGCACAGAGAGGTCTGGTAAAGCATAGGGAAGCATTGTAAAGCACAGAGAGGTATGGTGAAGCATAGGGAAGCATTGTAAAGCACAGAGAGGTCTGGTAAAGCATAGGGAAGCATTGTAAAGCACAGAGAGGTCTGGTAAAGCATAGGGAAGCATTGTAAAGCACAGAGAGGTCTGGTAAAGCATAGGGAAGCATTGTAAAGCACAGAGAGGCCTGGTAAAGCATAGGGAAGCATTGTAAAGCACAGAGAGGTCTGGTAAAGCACAGGGAAGCATTGTAAAGCACAGAGAGGTCTGGTAAAGCATAGGGAAGCATTGTAAAGCACAGAGAGGTGTGGTAAAGCATAGGGAAGCATTGTAAAGCACAGAGAGGTCTGGTAAAGCATAGGGAAGCATTGTAAAGCACAGAGAGGTCTGGTAAAGCATAGGGAAGCATTGTAAAGCACAGAGAGGTCTGGTAAAGCACAGGGAAGCATTGTAAAGCACAGAGAGGTCTGGTAAAGCATAGGGAAGCATTGTAAAGCACAGAGAGGTGTGGTAAAGCACAGGGAAGCATTGTAAAGCACAGAGAGGTCTGGTAAAGCATAGGGAAGCATTGTAAAGCACAGAGAGGTCTGGTAAAGCATAGGGAAGCATTGTAAAGCACAGAGAGGTCTGGTAAAGCACAGGGAAGCATTGTAAAGCACAGAGAGGTCTGGTAAAGCATAGGGAAGCATTGTAAAGCACAGAGAGGTCTGGTAAAGTAAAGCACAGGGAAAGCATTGTAAAGCACAGAGAGGTCTGGTAAAGCATAGGGAAGCATTGTAAAGCACAGAGAGGTCTGGTAAAGCACAGGGAAGCATTGTAAAGCACAGAGAGGTCTGGTAAAGCACAGGGAAGCATTGTAAAGCACAGAGAGGTCTGGTAAAGCATAGGGAAGCATTGTAAAGCACAGAGAGGTCTGGTAAAGCATAGGGAAGCATTGTAAAGCACAGAGAGGTCTGGTAAAGCATAGGGAAGCATTGTAAAGCACAGAGAGGTCTGGTAAAGCATAGGGAAGCATTGTAAAGCACAGAGAGGTCTGGTAAAGCATAGGGAAGCATTGTAAAGCACAGAGAGGTCTGGTAAAGTAAAGCACAGGGAAGCATTGTAAAGCACAGAGAGGTCTGGTAAAGCATAGGGAAGCATTGTAAAGCACAGAGAGGTCTGGTAAAGCATAGGGAAGCATTGTAAAGCACAGAGAGGTCTGGTAAAGCATAGGGAAGCATTGTAAAGCACAGAGAGGTCTGGTAAAGCATAGGGAAGCATTGTAAAGCACAGAGGGGTCTGGTAAAGCATAGGGAAGCATTGTAAAGCACAGAGAGGTCTGGTAAAGCATAGGGAAGCATTGTAAAGCACAGAGAGGTCTGGTAAAGCATAGGGAAGCATTGTAAAGCACAGAGAGGTCTGGTAAAGCATAGGGAAGCATTGTAAAGCACAGAGAGGTCTGGTAAAGCATAGGGAAGCATTGTAAAGCACAGAGAGGTCTGGTAAAGCATAGGGAAGCATTGTAAAGCACAGAGAGGTCTGGTAAAGCATAGGGAAGCATTGTAAATTTGTAACAATGGTAAATTAGTGGTAAAGATGCACTTTCATTTATAATCATTTTATTCATCAAACGCAGAGTTTAGCAGAATTGGAGCAAAATGGCTGGAGAGCGCTTTAGACCAATCAGAAGTGACTCCCTCGCCCCACCCCGATCCTAGTCCAATCCTTCTCTCCAAACTGGCAACTGACATCTTTACAACCTCGAGGGTCCGCCCACACATGCGAAGCCCAGAACAAAACCCGAACCCCTTGAACTGAACAGAAACCCGAACCCGCCAGCGAGCCGCAGCGAGGAGGCTGTGATCCTGGCGGTATTACCGACTTTACAGCAACAAACTTCATTCGCCCTCGGAGCTGCTTTGAACGGGTTTGTTTGATGCTCATGCCGGTGCTTTAAAAGATAAAAGAACGTATTGACTCATAAAAAACTAGAGCAAACACACACACACATATTTCATGTATATGTGTGTGTTTTGTAAGACTACAAAATGCTAACATTGAATAAAACAAATTAAATAATACACGCGGGTAGTTTTTTTTTGTTTTTTTAAACTAACTCGACCACCAAACTGAAACACGCCCCCTGCCGGTGGAATGTATATCTATCTATATAGCTAATATAGAGAGAGATCGAGCGGAGGAGAGAGATGAGAAGAGAGAGGAGAGAGAGAGAGAGGGGGGGGGGGGGGGGGGGGGGGAGGGGGGGCTATGGGGGTGCTGTATTTAGAATTTGCTTCGGGCATGCTCAGTGAAATCCGATAAATGAAAAATTCAGTTCAATTAAAAACCCCAGCCGGCGGTACCCGCAAGTGTTTATTTAACTGTAATCTACTTGCCATACGAAACACACGCTTATTGCAAACGCTTTTCAAGACCTCAGTAACTTTTATTTAGTTGCAAAACAGCTACGGTTAACCGCTAGGTGTATCCCACGCTGTAAAATGACGAGTCGTGGAACCCGTGTTCCTGTTCACTTGCGTGGGTCCTAACCGCAACACCCCCGCATCCCAGCCCCCCCCCCTCCTCCTCCTCGCTTTCCGGCCGTGCTTGCGGCTCTTGTCTGATTTGGGGCGGCGCTGTGTGCCCTCCTTCTCCTAGCCATGTTTGCAAAGTTGATAAAACCAAGGGGGAAAAAAAGGAAAAAAAAGTGACCTTTTTCACTTTTTATATTCCAGCGGGGCGGCCCCGCCCCGACGGTGACGTCACGAGCTTGCATTGTGACCTTGCGAGGCAACAACAACCCCCCCCCCCCCCCCCCTCCCCACCATGTGAAGTTTAAAAAAAAAAAAAGGATTATTATTTTTAAATTATTTTTAAAATGCATTTATTCAAGTGAAAGCGATATTCGTGCACCCCTGTTTGCTGGTGAAGATGTTTCAAGTTCTTTGGTTGTACTGCTGCACAGCAGTGTGATCCAGTCCAGGTTTTACTACCAGCTTGATTAGCCCCCAGTGTGTCTAGCTAACAAGCTCAGGTGTGTCTTACTATTACACAAGGAAGGGGACACTTCACAGTGAGAGAAAGAGAGAAAGAGAGAGAGAGAGAGAGAGAGAGAGAGAGAGAGAGTGGGGTGAGGGGATGGAATGGGTTGCCAGGGGTTACCAAGGGTGACAGAACCACGTTTTTTATGCTGAATCGCTGGGATCCTTCGAAGACTCGTCTTGAACAAAAATCTGACATCAATCCACTGCTCGAAACGGGTCGAGCCCTGGCGGGCCGAACCGCCTCCTCCCGCTCCTCGATGTGATGTTCTAACGAGTCCGGGCGCTGCTCTTCAGTCTCAGTTAATTGTCTACCTTATACAGAGGAAATAGCAGAATAAATAAATAAATAAACAAATAAATACAAAATAAAAACTACATTTGAACAGACACACCAACAGGACTGGGGATCAACGCCTTTAATTCCCATTTACTGCATCTGCCCTGTATTTCACTGTATTTAATGTATCTGCATTGTGTTATATGCTGTTTGTATTGAATGCGCTCTGCCCTGTATTTCACTGTATTTAATGTATCTGCATTGTGTTATATGCTGTTTGTATTGAATGCGCTCTGCCCTGTATTTCACTGTATTTAATGTATCTGCATTGTGTTATATGCTGTTTGTATTGAATGCGCTCTGCCCTGTATTTCACTGTATTTAATGTATCTGCATTGTGTTATATGCTGTTTGTATTGAATGTGCTCTGCCCTGTATTTCACTGTATTTAATGTATCTGCATTGTGTTATATGCTGTTTGTATTGAATGCGCTCTGCCCTGTATTTCACTGTATTTAATGTATCTGCATTGTGTTATATGCTGTTTGTATTGAATGCGCTCTGCCCTGTATTTCACTGTATTTAATGTATCTGCATTGTGTTATATGCTGTTTGTATTGAATGCGCTCTGCCCTGTATTTCACTGTATTTAATGTATCTGCATTGTGTTATATGCTGTTTGTATTGAATGCGCTATGCCCACTGTATTTAATGTATCTGCATTGTGTTATATGCTGTTTGTATTGAATGCGCTGCCCTGTATTTCACTGTATTTAATGTATCTGCATTGTGTTATATGCTGTTTGTATTGAATGCGCTCTGCCCTGTATTTCACTGTATTTAATGTATCTGCATTGTGTTATATGCTGTTTGTATTGAATGCGCTCTGCCCTGTATTTCACTGTATTTAATGTATCTGCATTGTGTTATATGCTGTTTGTATTGAATGCGCTCTGCCCTGTATTTCACTGTATTTAATGTATCTGCATTGTGTTATATATGTTGTATTGTGCGCTCTGCCCTGTATTCACTGTATTTAATGTATCTGCATTGTGTTATATGCCCTGTATTTCACTGTATTTAATGTATCTGCATTGTGTTATTTACTGTTTGTATTGAATGCGCTATGCCCTGTATTTCACTGTAGAGATAAGAGAGGAGAGAGGGGGAGAGGGACAGAGAGAGCGAGACAGACAGAGAGAGAGAGACAGAGACAGAGATGATCACAGGCAGCGAGCAGAGCTGGTCCCGGAGAGGCACAGTCCAGCAGGTTTGACAGGTAACACCGAAATCATCCCTTTCTGAAGAATACAAATAATTTATCAATTTATCAAGGCAGTGTGTTCGAACGCTCAGCTCAGACACGGTCAGATTCCCATTGCGAAGCGTTTTGATCCTCTCCTGGTTTTACGAGTTTAATAACAATCCACACTAATAAAATGCGTACAGTGTGTCACAATCTGTGAGCATAAGGAGTCTGTCCGTGTCCGTCTGTCATGCTAGAATCTTTACATAGCCTCTCCTCCAAATTTCATGGCAATCAGACTCCTGTTGCACAGCAGTGTGATCCAGTCCAGGTTTTACTAACAGCTTGATCAGCCCCGCAGTGTCTCTGGGTAACAAGCTCAGGTGAGTGTCTTATTCTGAAGCTCACAGTAAAACCAGGCACGGGTCAAACCGCTCTGCAACTGGAGCCTTATTTGCAGCCGTGCAATTGTTACGATGAAACCCGCCACTCAGCACACAAGCCACGCCACACGATTCGTTGTATTTTTACAAACCCAACTAATTCCAAACGCGTCATTGTAAAATGTACCGACTATCGAAGCATCTTGTTGGTCTTTTTTTTTATAGCTTCCCCACACTGTCTAAAGCAGCGCTTCTCAAACTCAATTCTGGGGACCCCCTGTGGCTGCTGGTTTCCATTCCAACCGAGCTCTGAATTGCTTAACTAGACCCTTAACTGAACTGATAATTAGCTTAATTAGACCTTTGTACTTGTTTTCAGCTCTTGAACAGTTGCATATTTCAAATCAGCTATAACATTTGATAAGTAACTTGCACTGCAACTGTTCAAGAGCTGAAAACAAGTACAAATGCATGATTAAGCAAATGATCAGTTCAATTCAGGGTCTAGTTCAGTAACTGAGAGCTGGGTTGGAATGGAAACCAGCAGCCACAGCAGGGGGTCCCCAGGACCGAGTTTGAGAGGCCCTGCTCTAGAAGAATCAACATAAAAAACTCCTTCTGTTTTTTTTTAAATATAGATGCCTTCTTCAATTTCAGAATCCCGAGATATTTGCAATCCTGCATGACTATTTCTAAACTCCCCCCCCCCCCCCCCTCCCCCCCGGGTGTGCAAAAACAAAGGGATGACGTCGAACGCGACTCCCGCGTGACGTCACGGTTGCGGCGAACGTTGGGATCCCTCAAGCCCCGCCCACGTCACGTGACGCGGGTAGGACGGCCATCTTTCTATAACGCAAAACAAGGAGAGAGAGAGAGAGAGAGAGAGAGAGAGAGAGGGAGGCAAACAGACACTGAAAACAAAAACATTTACACGAAAACAGAAAATAAAATCAGATCAGCGAGTTTGTAATCCGGGAAGAAGAAGAAGAAGAAGAAACGGGGTAAGGGCAGCTTAAAAATAATAAAAAAATAAAAAGAGAGAGTCGCTTTTCTAATGGGTTTAAATGGCAGGTAAGCGGGCCCTGGCGAGCAGCGGGGTAGAGTTAGAGGGGCGGCCGGGGGCGGCCTTGGGGGGGTCGGGCTCTCACTCCGCCCCCCTGCCCCCTTCTGTTACTCTTTACAGCGCGGGTTAATAATGCGTTTTTTTTAATAAGTGCACTCGGGTGTTTTTTTTTTTTTTTTTAAATATATCTTGGTTGTGATTGTGTTTCTGTCGTGCTAATGTCTCTGTTTATTTTAGTGATTTTTTTTTTTTTTTCACGATTGTTTGACAGTTTTGCGCGGTTATTCTTTTTAGTTTACGATTAATAAATACCTAAGTAGCCGTTTTTAAAAAAAAAAAAAAAAAAAAAAAAAAAAAAAAGATCCAATGCGAGGATGTTGTCTGGCTGTGCTGTTTGCATGTGTAACATTGTTAGTGTGTCTGTGTCTGTGTGTCTGTGTGTGTCTGTGTGTCTGTGTGTGTTTTTGCTGGGCGACGATGACATTGCACGTCAAATCAAAGCCAAAACAGACGTCAAAACCCGTTTTGACATTTTTGTTTGTGCAGGATTGAAAATGTTCTCAAAGCGTCGTGTTTGCAGTTTCTCCCGGGGCGCGTACAGTGAAGCATCGGGCAGCGCTGTACTGTGTGCCGCCTAAGTTATGCCTTGTTTCTTTTTCTTTCGAGATTTCGAAATAGCTACACTTCCCTAAAATCAAACTTCAGGTTTAAGTGTCGTAGTTTTGGGGTGTTTTTTTGTGTACCAGACACGCTACTTGTTTGACTAGTTCGGTGTCGCAGGTACGACAACCAAAGACAAATACAAAAAAGGTTTGATTTTGGTACAATCCTTTTATTAAATAAAAAAAATGTATTTTTTTTTTTACAACAGTCAGAATGGTAGTGTACCATCACAGTTCATTTTAGTACACAAAGGATATCGCTGCTCTAGAAAGAGTGCAAAGAAGAGCGACCGGAATTATCCAGGGTTTAAAAGGCACGTCATATGCGGACAGGCTAAAAGAATTGAATCTGTTCAGTCTTGGACAAAGAAGACGACGCAGCGACCTGATTAAAGCATTCAGAATCCTAAAAGGTATTGACAATGTCGACCCAGGGGGACTCGTCCTGAAAAAAGAAACAAGGACCAGGGGTCATGGAAAATAGGAGGCACTTTTTTACATAGAGAATTGTGAGGGTCTGGAACCAACTCCCCAGTAATGTTGTTGAAGCTGACACCCTGGGATCCTTCAAGAAGCTGCTTGATGAGATTCTGGGATCAATAAGCTACTAACAACCAAACGAGCGAGATGGGCCGAAAGGCCTCCTCTCGTTTGTAAACTTTGTTTTTAAAGTATTTATTTAGATTTATATGTGCGTCTAGGATACTCAGCAGCAAAAACAGCGGTTTTAAATTTTTATAGAATTTAGTTTGTGTTTCACTGAAAGGTAACTCGTACGGCTGCAGTACTCTGTCCTTTTGGTGTGTCCAGTTTGCTGTTGCATGGGTTTGTGATTTCAAAACTGGTTTTCTAGTCGTGTTGAGTGCGCTGTGTAGGAATTTACAGTCTCTGGGCGAGGCAATCAGTCAGAATTGCTTTTGTCAGGGTCTTGAGAGCTTTTTAAAATAAATATATTGCCCACCAAGTCAAAGCAGAGTAGTTTTAAAATGTATATCCAGTCGGAGCTGATACACCCTTTAAAAAAAGAAATAAATAAATAAAATATAAAAATAAGGTTGTTTAAAAATGAACACGAAATCGGTATGGTCACTGTGTGCGTGTGAGTGTGTATGTCAGTGTGTGTCTCGGTGCTTGTCTGTGTGTGTTCTTTTGCGGTTCTAATAACTAAGATCAATTTTTACCTTGACAACTGAACTAATCATGAATCTTGCTGTCTTTTTTCTTTTTTTTTTTTGCAGAAATTCTGGGGGGGGGGGGAACAAAAGGAAAAGTTAATTCAGTTTTATTATTGTTTTATTATTATTATTATTATTATTGTTTTATCATATTGATACATATATATACATACATACAACTGGGAGATCGGAACAAAGCATTAAGAACCATACCGCGAGTGGAGCCACGTGTCCCCCCCACTCCCATTGTAACATCAGCGCAGCTTCTGTGGAAATCGCCCGTCACTACGGTAAGTGGCTTCTCATTTACTGCAGTGCAGAAAAGTTATGGATTTATCCCTTTTTGTGTGGAGGCACAGCAGCAGCTGCCTTTGGACTGGTGAAAAGAGAGCTCTTGTAGTTTCATTCATCACTGGAACGGGTTTGTTATCTTAAACTAACAACCAGATTGTTTTGCGCTTTCTGTAAAAAAACCTATACCTTATTAAAATAGTAATTGTGGTTTTTTTTTTTTTTTTTTTTTTTTTTTTTTTTTGATTTGAAGAAACTGCTGAGATGTGTGTCTTGCACCGTTGGTCTTGCGATACAAACAGTATTATTTATAGTCAACGAGTCATTTAGCAGACGGTTTTTATCCAAAGCTGTGCAACAGGAGTCCGATTTCCATCGCTGTTATGCTATTGTCTTGTGATGCCCGTATATCCAGGGATGAAAATCGTTTTTGATTTCGGATTCTCTCTCACTAACTTGTCGCATTCTTAAAAAAGCTATATTGTACAGCATCTGCTTGCTGTTAATGTTATTTGATTTTTTTCTGATGGCTTAAGTAACTCCTCATTTTATTGATTTCAGGACAGACCCGAATTTTGCGAATGGCCTCTTTAGGTATGTAGAGGGGATTAAGCTGAAATAAATCAAAGTAAAAACAGAAAAAGATTATATCTTGTGTGCTTTTCATAATTGCTTTATATCTATCTGCCTATCTATCTATCTATCTATCTGTCTCTCAGAGCTGCACCAACAGATTATTTGATTGTAATTTGGATCGAGCGCTCCACAGACGAGGGTCGCTGGTGTCCATCAGGCTGATTCAGCGTTTGCACCAAGTGAAGAAACAGCTGCTGGGTTTCATTGGAGCGCAGTTCTCCACAGTCTAAAGAAAGCAGCGATGATCACAAACCAGAGCAGCTGTTTCTCACTCTTCAGCATATCAACCTGATCGATGAGAGAGAAAGCGAGCAAGCGAGAGAGAGACACACAGACGGAGAGAGAGCAAGCGAGAGACAGACACAGACGGAGAGAGAGAGACACAGACGGAGAGAGAGCAAGCGAGAGAGACAGACACAGGCGGAGCGCGAGAGAGAGAGAGCAAGTGAGAGAGATAGACAGGCGGAGTGAGAGAGAGAGAGAGACAGACAGAGCGAGAGAGACACACAGACGGAGAGAGAGCAAGTGAGAGAGACAGACGGAGTGAGAGAGAGACACAGACAGAGAGAGAGCAAGCGAGAGAGACAGACACAGACGGAGCGAGAGAGAGCAAGTGAGAGAGACAGACACAGGCGGAGCGAGAGAGAGAGAGAGAGAGAGAGAGAGAGCAAGCGAGAGAGAGACACAGGCGGAGTGAGAGCAAGCGAGAGAGACAGATACAGACGGAGAGAGAGAGACAGACAGACAGACAGAGCGAGAGAGAGACACACAGACGGAGAGAGAGCAAGCGAGAGAGACAGATGGCGAGAGAGAGCGAGCAAGCACGAGAGAGTGAGCGTGAGGGAGGGGGAGACCGAGCTCGATCTGGACAGTCAAATAATTATTTTGTGCACCAGTAGCTTTTTTTTTTTTCCCTAAACCATTTTCTTTTTCAAATATGTTTGACGTGTATAATATTATGAAATGTTCATAAATTTCAAGTTGACAAGGTGGGACCATGAAGACTCGCTTCACTCGAGGCAAATTTGAACACAGACCCCCCCCCCCGAGAGAGACCTTTTATTTAATTACATTTTTATAAATACTGTTTTTTGCAGAACTCCAGAATCTAGCGGAGGAAAGGAAGATGGCCGCTGAGACCCTCAATTTTGGACCAGAATGGTAAAGTGTAGCGATCTGCATTCTCCTCTTCAGTCTCATTTGCAGGGATGGGAATGAGACCCACACACGCACCCTGTCGCATAGCAGTTTGATCCACTCCTGGTTTCACTAGGTGTTTAGTAAGACACACCTGAGCTTGTTACCTAGACACACTGTGGGCTCATCAAGCTGGTAGTAAAACCTGGAATGGGCTACACTGCTGTGAAACAGGAGCCTTATTCTCCTCCCTGAGTTACCAGGCTCTGTAAAGTTAGTACTGTGTAAACACTTCCTACCAACATCTGCACATTCCTGGGCGACACTGCTGTGCAATAGGGGTCATTACTATTATTATTATTATTTATTATTATTATTATTATTATTATTATTTCTATCTCTCAATGGCTCTGGGTTTATTTGCGTGTTTGTGTTTTGCAGGCTCCGCGCACTATCCAGCGGGGGGAGCGTCACGTCCCCCCCTCCCTCTCCCGCGATGCCAAAGTACAAGCTCGCCGATTACCGATATGGGCGGGAGGAGATGTTAGCACTTTATGTTAAAGAAAACAAGGTAGGGGGGGTGGGGGGCCCCACCCCCCCGGCGAGGTAAGGGGGCTTTCGGGATCCGCTTCCATGTCCCCGGCAAGACCCCCCCCAACACCCATCTCGTTCTGGGGGGGGTTGGAACCTTTGAGGCCACGGCGTGGCATGTCAGGGGTTTGACTCGGGGCGTATTTGGTACAGCAAACCTCAAGACTAGGGTATCAACCAGCTTTCAAGCTTCTGTTCCTGATAAAAAATCCCATATTAATTATAAATATAATATATTAATATTTTTTTAGTGTTAATTTTAGATGACAGGTGGCCAAAGTCGACCCCTCCGCTCCGAGCTTTTGTTCCAAACCCTGCTCCAAATCGTTACCTTGAACCAGTTAACTCATTAAGTGCTGCTGTCCTCATGTGTGGACAGGCTACTAAGTAATTTTTTGGAGTGTTTTTTTAAAATGTGTTTTTTGTGTTCAACTGTATTGTTATGATAACTTAGTCCTGATTTTTCTGCTGTGTAAAAGTCATGTTATGAAATTACAATTATTATTTCTCTTAAAAAAAAACTAAAAATCTGTCTCCTTTCTTTCTTTCTTTCTTTCTTTCTTTCTTTCTTTCTTGTGTTTTGTAGTTCCCAGAGGAGATGCAGGATAAGGAGTTTGCTGCTATACTCCAGGAAGAGCCTTTGCAGCCGCTGGCCCTGGTGCCTCTGACAGAGGAAGAGCAGGTGAGCTCAGGCTAAATGCTGGCATTACAGTTGTGGCAAAAGCCTTGCATCACCTTTATAGAGCCTTTCATCTCGAGGATCCCACTGCGCCACGCACACGCATACTCGCGCACCTTTCTGTAGAATCAGCTCATTTTGCTGATAAGAAATTAACCGTTTTGAGGCACCTCTCTTCAAAGGTCTGATATCCTTACACCTACTGAGATACAGACTTCATATTTGCAAACATACATACTTCCGGGATGGAAGTAAGACTCCCGCTGCGTCGCGGTTTGATCCACTCCTGGTTTCACTTAGGAGTCTAGTAAGACACAGCTGACCTTGTTAGATATACACTAATTAGTCAAGCTTTTAGTAAAGCCTGGAATGGTTAGTCCAGGTTTTTTTATTCCCATCCCTGTACATATGTTGACCTTGAGCCTGTTTGTTTTATGGTCCTGTTGAAACCCAGTTTCTTTTATGATTTTTAAGCAGTTCTCAATGCAGTAGCGAATGTAGAATTTCCCATTTATGGCTGCTGATAAAATTCTTTTTAAAAATCACTACTATTTAGTGTGTGTTGCCTTTCTTTTGCAGAGGAACTTCTCGATGTCTGTAAACAGTGTGGCTGTGCTGAGGCTGATGGGGAAAGGAGGGGCAGCGATCCCAGGTGGAGTGGCCAGGGGGAGGGGAACCACGAGAGGAGGGAGAGGTGAGGACCACCCGGGCGCTGGCACAACAACCCATGTGTTCTTTTTTTTGTTTTTATTTTAATAATTATTATTAGTAATTTTAGCAGATGCTTTTGTCCAAAGCGACTCACAGAGACCAGGGGGGTGAACTCTGCATCACCAACAACTGCTGCTGCTGCTGCAGAGTCTCTTCCAATAGGATCTCGTTTGCTTTACAGCTGAAGGACGGAGCACAAGGAGGTGAAGTGACTTGCTCAGGGTCACACGCACACACACACAGACACACACACAGACACAGTGAGTCAGTGGCTGCTGCAAAGTCACTTCCAATAGGACCTCGTTTGTTTTACATCTGAAGGACGGAGCACGAGGAGGTTCAGTGACTCGCTCAGGGTCACACACACACAGTCACTGGCTGAGTTGTGATTTGGTATCAAGCCTCTTTTCTTAAACCACTGGACCTCCAAGTCCCACGGAATTAGCCACGTCGGTCCTTCAGTGAGCCAGAAGCCTGTCTAGTCCAGCGCCTCGGTGTAGTTCGGCATGCTTTGTTTTTGACCCAGTCTGTGACTCTGTCCTGTGTGCGCAGGTCGCGGGAGAGGCGATGGCAGTTTCTACCAAAGAAGTATTGAAGACTCTGACGTGGGCTTCAGCCGCAGCGGCGGCAGGGAGATTCACAGGAGCCAGAGCTGGGACGACAGGTGCGTTCCCGTGCTCGCCTTTTTTTTGTCTCGTTGCTTTTTGTAACTCCCCAGAGCACATGAAAAAAAAAAAAATCAAATTTGAAATTACAAATTCATGCTTTACGAGAGAGCAGGGCTTCCCAAGCCGGTCCTCCAGACCCCCGTTGTCTCCTGGTTGTAGTTTCATCTGAGCGCTTGATTTTTAATTAACCAAACCCTAATCATTTGCTTCATTTGACGTTTTTGTGATTGTTCTCGGCTCTTGCTAAAAAAGATAAAATAAAATAGCAGCTGTTTCTTCGATGGTTTCCCTCTGAGCCGTGAATCAGCCCGATCGACACCAGCGACCCTCGTCCTGAGGGGGGAGAGAGACGGAGAGAGAGCGAACGAACGCTCTAGTTCTGAAACTGATGTTCTGCGGTTCTGTTTTTTTCTTTACACAGAGGAGAAAGGAGGTTTGAAAAGCCGATTCGAAGAGATGCAGGTAAGATTGTTTCTTGCTTCTTTATCTATTCCTGTATACGTTGTTACAGCTCTGGTCAAATGTTTTGCATCACCCTCTATATGAAGCAAAATATATTCATTCTATATAAAGTCGAATGAAACCTGCTGGAATAATATTTCATTAACATATTGAATCACACACACCACTGCTTTTGTAGCGTTTTCCACAGAATGAAAAACTGACACATTAAAAAATGACATTTTGGGAAGTCTAACATGAAATACCACTGTGCTACTATTATGGCTTCTGGTAGACATTTTTTTAAAAGTGATATCATTTTGTAGTTTCTTTTTGATTATATGATGTTAAATAAAAGATCTAAATTAAGTTCGTATAGTTTATTTTTACAGTATCGCGTCTCAATCCTAAAATTCTAAATGATCCAGAACTGCTGTGGCCACGGCTGTGTGCTTCATCTGCTCAATGTAAAAAGGCCAGCTTACTGCGCAGGGAACCCATTTCTTATTCGGGTGTGATACTTGGAGGTTGTAGGAGGCTTGTAATCTCTTGTAATAATGTGTGTGTGTATCTACAAATGCATGGATCGTGAGCCTGTCTGTTAGAAGGATAGAAAGTGTATCCAGCAGTAATGCAGAAAAGTTACACAAGAAAAATGTTGCAGAATGATGAAACCCCAGGCTAGCTGTAAAAAGGCTTGTTTAATAATTTTTATTAGACCAGAGGAATGAAGAGAAGACTGCGCTCTCTGTTGTCTCCAAAATTGGTAACTATGCGCTTAATGCCTTTTTATTTCGTATTGCATGTTGATGTTTTTAACAGAAGCATTAGGGGTAAACAGGTTTGGGGAACTCTTCTGGGCTTCTCAAACTCGGTCCTGGGGACCCCCTGTGGCTGCTGGTTTTCATTCCAACCCAGCTCTCAATTACTTAACTAGACTCTTAATTGAACAGATCATTTGCTTGATTAGACCTTTTTACTTGTACAGCTCTTGAACAGTTGCGTATTTTAAGTCAGCTATAAACATTTAATAAGTAACTTGCACTGCAGCTGTATAAGAGCTGAAAACAAGTACAAATGCATGATTAAGCTAATTATCAGTTCAATTCAGGGTCTAGTTCAGTAATTGAGAGCTGGGTTGGAATGGAAACCAGCAGCCACAGCAGGGGGTCCCCAGGACCCAGTTTGAGAAGCCCTGCTATAGAAGGATTTTTTTTCTTTTCTTCAAATGAATAATGGGGGGGGGGGGGGGGGGGGGGGGGGCGGGGGGGCGGTGGCGGTGGGGGGGGGTGGGGGGGGGGGGGGGGGGGGGGGGGGGGGGGGGGGGGGGGGGGGGGGGGGGGGGGGGTGTTTGAAAAATCCAAGAAAAATGTTGGCTGAAAGTTAACCAAAAAACACCACGGCAACGATTTTCAGCTTGGGGAAGGGGTGCGATCTGATTGATCGATGATGATTCGAATCGCAGGTCCAACGCAAACACAGGTGTGCCCGGGGTGGTCTGCAGCTGCATGGACCCCAGGCGTTGGTTGACAGCTAGCGTCGGGGGTTGTTCTTTGTGTCTCCGCAGTCCGGTTGGGCTTTGAAGAGGCGGTGGCAACGGGGGTCCGCAAGGAATACACACGCTCGGACAGCGAGAACTGGCGCACCCTGCGGGAGGAGCAGGAGGAAGAGGAGGCAGCCGAAGGGGGCGGGAACAGCTGGAGACTAGCGGGGGTCCGCAGAGACGGTGAGAGGCGCAATCGCCAGCAGCCGTTTTTGGTGGAGAGATTTTTTTTTTTTTTTATCTGTGCGTGTGTGTGTGAATGATCTGTCATGTATGTTTCTCAGGGTTTGGGTAAATTGTGCTCCGCCCCCTGGGAACCCCCGGTCACGGTCGGCTGGATTCGAACCTGCAATATGCAGGCTATAGGGTGCATCCTGCACTCCACGCAAAGCCCCATTCACATTTTTAAAATTAAGATTCTTTCGAAGGAATTTGAATTGATGCTTTCAGAGACGTGATGTGAATGTTGCGATTCTGTTTAATGCTTTTCATTTTTTTTAAAGGTAGCGACGGCTATACACTGGCCTGTCTTTCTGCACTGGCTGGTTTTTTTGAACCCGTGTCTGTCCACCTCCTCCCCAGACGGGGGTCCCAGGTCCGCGGGCTGGCGGGAGCACGTCGGGGAGCGGAGGCGGAAGTTCGATTTCGATTTCCGGGAGCACGGTGAGGAGCGGGGGGCGCGGAGACTGCGTGTGAACAGCGAGGGCTTCGAGGAGGACAGGGACGGGCTGCCGGAGTGGTGCATGGACGACGAGGACGACGAGATGGGGACCTTCGACTCCTCTGGAGCCTTCATGTCCCTCAAGGTACGGGACAGACCCTCCCTCCTGGGGTCCCTCTCACAGAGATTGAGACTCGTAACCAATGCTGGGGTTCAGAACTCCCCTCAATGAAGTCTGTTATTAATATTGCAATGATCAGGAGCCAGGATTTTGAGCAGGGTTAGAAACTCACACTAGCCCTGCTGCTGCTGCACCCAGTCCTGGGGTTCATCCAAGCTTCAGCACATAGCAGTTTGATCCATTCCTGTTTTTTCACTGTGAGTTTAATCAGACACACCTGAGCTTGTTACCTAGACACACTGTGGGCTAATCAGGCTGGTAGTAAAACCTGGACTGGGTGACACTGCTGTGCAACAGGAGGCGGCTTTCTGTCTGCAACACCTCCTGCGTTTTAGCTTGAATGGGGAGCAATCCACAAACCAAACACGCTGTTTATGAAAGGGTTGATTTTACATGCACAGGGGGGAATAAAAAGTGAATTGTTCTCATTTTTTCCCAGAAGAGCTCGAAGGATCCGATCCCAGAGGAGCAGGAGCTGGAATTCCAGGGCGTGGAGGAGGAGGAGGAGGAGCATCCCGAAGGCAGGAAAGATTCCCGGGAATACGGCTCGGAGCCGGAACGGAAGGACAGCCCTGAGAAAGGTAGGTGAAGGTCATGAGCTGCCCCAAAATTTAATGACATGAAAGGATGTGCAGCGCTGGGATTCAGCTTTAAAAACCAGCAAACAAAATAGAGGCACTGGAGGGTCTGTACTCGTGGTCATTAAAGCGCTCTCTCTCCTCTCCTTTCTCTCTGTCCTCTTTCTGTTTCTCTCTCCTCAGATGGGCAGGTTGCTGTGTGTGCACTGGACAGTGCTGTGAACTGTCCTGCGCCCCCCTCCCCTCCAGCAGTGTCCGTGACCCCCGGACAGAACTCCCTGTCTCCCGGGGAGGTGGAGACCCCGCCACCGGCTCGGCCAGACCCGCTGGACACCGCCCCCCCATCTGCCAAGGGAATCAAACTACCCTCTGAAGGTAAGGGGACGCACTCACACGATCGATTCTGTCCCTCAGCTGGCCTGCATACCCTTATTTTTCTTGCAGGGTTTTTTTGTAATTTCCAACCCAAGTTCCCAAGATTGGACACATCTGAGCTTGTTACCTGTACACTCCTGGAGCTGCTAGGTCTGCTGGTTTTCAACAGAGTTCTCAATTGTTTAACTCTCCTATCAGGGCTTCGGGGTCTATTTGACTCGACTCTAATTTCCAATTAGCTTAAATACTACTTTTCTTTTCATTTCCTGTATAATATTTTATGACTTTTCCCAAGTTGAGGTCATGAACTTATACACAGAAAACAGAACCTTTGAGATGTTTATTTCAGGTCATGTCTACAAATAAGATGTTTCGGGTCACTGTGAGCCGTGGTGTTTATCTATGTAGATTTGTGAGCAGGGAATAAAACACACTACTTTAATTTGTTATTTTATAATTATTATATTTGTATTATTTCTGGAAATGGCTGCACCTGTCTGGAGATATTTAAACAAAAAAACATAATATATATCTACAAGGCAGAGCTTAATTCTCTCTGTCAGTATTGCAACAGCATCTCCCTGGTAAAGACACTCCAAAATGCTCGCAGGTTTGCAGTCAAAGAAGTTTAATCACAGCTTCTGGACTAAAAGAGCAGAAAAGAGTCAAATCTTTGCAAATAAAAACATTGAATCAATTTAAGGCTGTTTTAAATTAACTAGAAATTGCATCGGGTCAATATGACCCAAAACACGACAGATGTACTTAAATTCTGAACATAATCGGAGGGTTAATTGCACCAATTATTGGCTTAATTGATCAAGATTAACAGGTGTTCCAGATGATAACATCCTTGATAACAGTGGTAACTATAGCATCTCTGTCTGTGTGTCTCTCTTTCTCTCATAGAGAGTGGGTCCCTCGGGCTAGTGGCTGCCCAGCTCAGTCCCAGCACCTCCTCCATCCTCTCCTCCTCCCCTCCCTCCTCTGCTGCTATCCATTTCACCACTGGGGGGGACAACGAGGACGAGGACGGGATGAGCCACCTGCAACAGGTAACCCCACCCCCCGACCCCAATTACAACACTGAGCTACAGTATAACACAGTATAGCGCCTTTCATCACAAGAGTCCGTCAGCACTCTGCATGCACACGCACGCACACATCGCCCTATAAAATTAACTCATTTCGCTTCATGAAGTCGAATGAAACCTGCTGAATAATGTTACGTTAACGTATTGAATTACACACTGCTTTGTAGTTTTCCATCAAACGAAAAACTGGACACTTTTATAAAATGTGACCTTTCCAAATCCTAACATGAAATCCTACGGTCGCGGCATCCGCTAACCCTATGAAATCGTAATTCTCAAGTCTCTTTCGGTACACAATGTTAAATAAAATGTAAACGTAGAAATCTTGCCCTGCGAGGGACAGGCGTCCCGTCCAGGGTGTTGTCCCGTCTTGCGCCCTGTGTCTCCCCGGTTAGGCTCCGGCTCGCCGGGACCCTGCCAGGGATTAAGAGGTTAATGAGAACGGATTAAATGGAGAGCTTAATCCCCAAGAAATCCTGCCATTCAGTATTGCTGTACTGTATTAAAATGCTAAGCTTGTTTTGGTGGCACGCACTGCAGTTTCGTGCACCCTGTTCCTCGCGTGTGTTTCTGTGCAGGAGGCGGAGAAGATGGTGGCCTCCCTGCAGGAGAACTCCCTGGAGGAGGAGCGCTTCACCCACACCATGCGGGAGAGCAGGAACACCGCGGCCGCGCTGCCCCTGTCGCACGAGGCTGCCATGAAGTGGTTCTACAAGGATCCGCAGGGAGAGATCCAAGGTGCGCCGCAGAGGGGAGCGGGAGCCACAGCTCTGCCCCGGACTGTTTTTGGGTTAGGGTTGGGGTTGGGGTTGGAGCTCGGGGTTCGGTTGGGGTTGGAGCTAATGCTGGGGGTCAGATTGTTAAGGATGGTTGTTTCTCACCCTGCTTTGCCCCCCCCCCCCCCTTCACCAGGACCCTTCACAACCCAGGAGATGGCGGAGTGGTTTCAAGCCGGGTATTTCACCATGACCCTCCTGGTGAAGAGAGGCTGTGACGAGGGCTTCCAGCCCCTGGGAGAAGTCATTAAAATGTGGGGACGAGTGCCTTTTGCTCCTGGACCATCGCCTCCCCCGCTGCTGGTGAGTCCACCGCCCTGCTGGTCCAGTCCTGCGCTGACTGCAGTTAGGGCTGTATTGTTTTCTAATTTTAAATTATATAGCTCACCCGTGTGAAAATTCCCCATTTTCTGAAAGAATGTTTTTGTTAAATATTTTTCTCGCATAGTAGAACACAGACATCATAACAAACGATTACAGGAAATAAATCTTTATAGAAAAAGACGCCAAATATTGAAATAAAACCGACACACGTCATGAGTTTGTGTCATGTAGTGGAAGCAGATCGCCCCGAGTGGAGTCTGTTTTAAACCATTGTGGTTTGACTGGTCAGGACGCTGATATATTCAACAGCTGGCCGTGTCGCTGTTCTCGCCCAGAATAATTACTCTTATCCTCATCCTTCAGTGTCCTGGAGTTAGAGCTCTCTTGAGAGATCTTTGTAAAGAACCGGTCTCTTATAGTGGTATATTTTGACCAGTAGAGAAGTCAGTGTTTTCTCTCTCTCTCTCTGCAGGGTAATATGGACCAGGAGAGGCTGAAGAAACAGCAGGAGCTGGCAGCAGCTGCCCTGTTCCAGCAGCTCCAGCAGCAGCAGCAGCTATTCCAGCTCATCAACAGGTAACCAGCTGGCAAGACTGGGTGCGCAGGGGACCCCGCGGACCCCAGGAGCGCAAAGCCACTCTGGGGCTTGAATCTTGTACCCCCATTTCCAATACCTGGAACTGCACTGTTGCGCTTCCACAGCAACAGCAGAACAGGGCGTATCTCGTAGGCCGTGGAGACTGGCTTTGAGGCCACGGCGCGGGACAACAGGGGAGGCTCGGGGCGTGTTTGATACAGCAAACCTCAAACTAGGTCTCCTGGTGCTCTCCTGCAACCAGGTTTCAAGCTGCCGTTCCTGGCTTCGTGTTCGACTCTGCTTTCTGTTATAGGGATCTCTTACAGGGTTACATTCAGTGGACCTGAGACCACAGCAGCAGCAATAACTAACACTGTTCCCACAGACACTCAAATCGAGGTAAACAAAACCACCACCAGAAAAATGTAAAAGGAATGGAGAGACGCAGATGTCGTGCGTTTTTAAAACTGCCATTGCTAATTCTTCAAGCATGCTGTGTCTTCTTATTAAACTCCTAGTAAGACCAGGAATGGATCAAACCGCTGTGCAACGGGAGTCGACAAACCAGAATGGAGATCAGGCCACCGCACGGGTGCAACGGGACGTCCCTGCAGGGGACTGTGGCATCGTCGGGTATCAGTCCGCGGCCCCTGATGTTTTAAGCTCTTATTTTTTTTTTGTTTTTTTTTTCTCTCTCATTGTTTCCTGTAGGTGTGGGGAGCAGGGGTTGATTCCTCCTATTAACAGATCAATGTCAGTGCCAGACACAGGGTCCCTGTGGGACATGCATACCTCAGCTTCACAGCAACCAGGTAGGTAAAATAACAGCTCCGCTACCCTGAAACAGAGCCTGGATTCAGGCTCGGTTTATCTCAAACTGGGCAACTTTGGTCTCCCCTGGTAAAGGCACGGCCACATGGTGTGCAGGGGGGAGTCGCGCAGTCAGGGGAGCGCAGGGGTCCCCGGGGGTCTCCCCTGGTAAAGGCACGGCCGCGTGGTGTGCAGGGGGGAGTCGCACAGTCAGGGGAGCGCAGGGGTCCCCGGGGGTCTCCCCTGGCAGCGTAGTGTGCAGGCGGGGGGGAGTCACAGAGTTGGGAGCACAGGGGTCCCTCGAGGGTCTCCCCTGATAAAGGCACAGTCGTGTGGTGTGCAGGGAGCAGTTGCTAGAAGCTGTATTTGTGTGTTATTTGTCAATGCTCCTCTGCTTCAGTACAGTGTGGTTTTCATAATAATCTGATGGAATTTTTTTCATTTCTTTCATCGTAGGCAGTGAAGCCAGTTCGTGGGATTTAACAATGAATTCTTCTACTCAGGGTCCAATTCTAGAACAGCTTCAAATGGAGAGGCAAAAAGTAAGTTCCAGCCTCTTAAATGTTATATCAAAACCCATTCCTGGGTTCACCATGAGTCTGATGAGACTCGTCTTACCTACACACACTGGCTGATCAAGCTGGTAGTAAAACCTGGAATGCTGTGCAAGAGGAGTCCTATTACAATCCCTGTAGTCAAGCTAGAAGAGCTGCTAATAATAATAATAATAATATAATAATATAATATTTATTATTTTTATTTTTGCCTGGCTGCAGCTTCAGCAAGAAAGGCGAGACGCAGAACTCAGGGCTAAGCGCGAGGAGGAGGAGAGGAAGAGGAGGGAGGAGAAGCAGCGCAGGCTGCAGGCGGAACAGAAACGGTGCGAGGAGGAAGAGCTGTTCAGGAGGAAACAGGTGAGGGGGGTTCGCGCCGAAATTGTACAGCTTCCTCGTGGTTATACTGTGACTTCAATCTCCTGGTGAAACCAGGAACGGATCAAGCTGCCGTGCAGTGGGAGTCATCTTCTCGTCCTTGAACAGTTCCACCCATTCCAGATTTCACAACGACCTCGATTTTAGCCCCAGTGTGCGCAGATAACAAGCTCAGGTGTGTCTTATTACACACAGAACAGGAGTGGATCAAAGTGCTATATAGCAGAAATCTGGTTTGCATCCCTTATTTGTATCCTGTATGTCGGGCGTCACAAGGCAATATCATGTAAAAGGGATGGAAATAAATCCTCCCATTGCAGAGAGGTTTGATCCAGTCCTGGTTTCACACCCGCTGTGCTTGCTACCTACACACTGTAGGCTAACCAAGCTCGTATTCAAACCAGGAATGGCTGAATCTGCTCTGCAGTAGGAGTCTCATTTCTGTCCCTCCAATAGACTCCTATTGCATATCTATTTCACCCATTGAAGATTCCCTTCATGTCTGAATCATTATTAATTGTGTTAATTGCTATGGATGTTGTACAAAGCAGTGTGATCCATTCCTGGTTTCACAACAAGTCTAAAGACACAGACCCTCAGAGCTTTATTCCTACACACACACACTGTACCTCATCAAGCTCATAATAAATCCAGGACTGGATCGCACTGCTCTGTAATGGTAATGATGCAGGTTGTTCTTGTTTGTGTGTGTGTGTGTTTTTTTTTTTTCGTCGCTGGTCTGTGTTGGCAGTGCCGGCAGCAGCAGGAGCTGATCATGAAGCTTCTCCAGCAGCAGCAGCAGGGGCCCGCGGGCTCCTCCGTGTGGAGCAGCATGCCCAAGCAGGGCAAGACCCTCCTGGAGCTGCAGCAAGAGACCGAGAGGCAGCTGCAGAAGCAGAGAGGAGGCCTGCAGAGAGCCGGGGTGAGACTCGCACATATTAACAACAGTAGTAATCTTAATTTTACGAAGCGCCGAAATGCACGCATCTCTCTGTACAAACGCAAAAAAAACACAGAACCATATACAGAGTATTAAGAGTAAACCTAGTATAAAAAGAAATCGTGCAAATCGAAAACCAAATCAGGATTTAAAAAAATGCCTGAACGTAAAAGCGTGTTTCTAACTGTTTTTTTGGGGTTTTTTTTTCTTTTAAAGCAGTGGTCTGAGAATTCCTGATTAGAGTAACTTGGAGCTAGTAGCCAGTAGTGCAAGGGTAGTGCATGTTTCATAAACTGACAAAGACGTGCACACACAACAGTTATATCCTCTCTCTCTCTAAGCTGGTGATTTTTTTTATTTTACCTGTGTGCATGTTTTTTTTTTTTTTCAGCACGGAGGTCTGGGTCTGTCTGGAGGCAACGTGTCCAGCATGGCTGGGCAGTGGGGCAGCGATCAGGGTGCCATGTGGGGGGCCGGAGGGGGGCACGAGGGCAAGAACAGCAGCATGGGCATGTGGGACGAGGCCCTCAAGAGCCAGGCGTCAGTCCTCCGAAACCTGGGGCTCAAGACCAGTCGGAGCAGCCCCTCTCTCAGGTAGGGCAGACGGGATCGAAGTGGGGGGGGGGGACGAAGTGATTGGGGGGGGGGATCGAAGGGTGGGGGGGGGTCCCACCCCGGCCCTGGGAACCGGGATCACTTCAGGAATTAAGAAGTTTGTGAGCTCATCAAGGCTCTCTAAAGCACAGAATCTAGTTTTAATAATCTATTCCATGCAGTTGTTTTATGTATTCTGAGCATCAAAAGAAATTTTTCACTATTATAACAAGTTTTATTTTCGGGTGAAAAAATAAGGTATATAAATGACAGACACTGACAACATGTTTTTGTAATCATGCGATCATTGATCCTTGACCACGACACGCCTGAGTGACTGTGACTGAAGCATATGCACTTAATCACCTAATTAGTGACACACTTGATTGAACGCTGGATGCAGAGCGATTTCAGCTGTTGAATTGCAAGCTTGAATAAAAGCAATAAAGAAAATCTCAGAAAAAAACAATATGCCACGTCTGTCGAGAGAGCAGCGCATGCTGGAGGCTGGACTGGGGCAGCGGGGCTGTGGCTGTCCGTCTCGGGCGCTCACAGCCAGCGGTTTCAAACTTGGCGAGACGGTATAACCAGACACACTGCCAATGACGGGCCACCAACCGGGAGACCAAGAGTCACAACACCTGCCCGAGATGGACAGATCATTCTGCAGCATCTCCGTCATGTCAACTGTTAATCAACACAATAAAAAGTCACCGCGTCTGCTCTAACACAGCTTGGCATTTTTAGATCACATCTAGAGAGTTTTATCCAAATATAAGTGATATGTTTATTTTGATGCTCAGTATATAAAAAAAAAAGTGCTTCGTACCTTTTGTTCTAGACTTAGTTTTGCCACGATCGCAATCCATCACTTCTTGAATTGATGGAACAGCAGAGTGGTGTTTTAAAATGAGCTGCTAGCTTCTGGCCAGCCCTACACTTGTATCGCACGCGCCCCATCGTTCTTCTTGCTCTGTCGTTTCCTCGCTCGGCTCCCCGCCCGTGATTAAACAGACGCAAGACGGAGGAGGAGGAGAAGCTGCTGAAGATGCTGCAGGGAATGCGGTCGCAGGACGGCTTCACCACCTGGAGTGAGCAGATGCTGCATGCCCTGAACAGCAGCACCAGCACCAGCAACCTGGACGGTACCACCCCTCCCTCCTATCTAGCTATCTTTCTCTCTGTCTCTCTTTTTGTTTCTTTCATTCTTTCTCTGTCTTTCTGTACTCTTTCTGTACCCTGTGTGTCTCTCTCTCTGTCTGCAAGTGAGGGAACTAAATCCATCCACAAATGTTTTAACTAACCAAAGATAGTGAAATAAGTAAAAAAAAAACAAAAAAAAATAATCATCATCATCGTCCCAGGTTAAATTGCTGCATCTCTCACTGTGGTTTTAATGGAAACTTCTTTTTCGCTCTCTCTCTCTCCCCCTCCTGGCAGTCTCCAGCATCGTCTCGTATCTGAAGGAGGTAGAGTCCCCCTACGAGGTCCACGATTTTATCCGCTCCTACCTGGGAGACACCCTGGAAGCCAAAGAGTTTGCCAAGCAGTTCCTGGAGCGCCGTGCCAAACAGAAAGCCAACCACCAGCGCCAGCAACAGCAGGTAGAGCCCTGAGACGTTACAGCCCTGCCCATTGAAAACAACACTGAAGCGTTACAGCCCTGCCCATTGAAAGCAACACTGAAGCGTTACAGCCCTGCCCATTGAAAGCAACACTGAAGCGTTACAGCCCTGCCCTGCCCATTGAAAGCAACACTGAGGTGTAGAAGCATTACAGCCCAGCACATTGAAAACAGTACTGCTAGTCCTTCAGCAGACTCTCTTATCCAAAGCGACTTCCAGAGACTAGGATGGTGAACTAGTTTGTTTTATGTCTCGTCCGAGGGATGGAGCACAAGCAGGTTGATGCAGAGTACACCCCCCTAGTCTCTGGAAGTCACTTTGGATAAAAGATTGTGCCGAAGGACTCCTTATTAATAATAAAATGTTTTTAATCTTAAGTGTTCAGCTTTGATAGATAGAGATACAGATAGACAGAGATGGTGGTAGAGAGTGAGATGGAGGTAGGAAGATAGATAGGTAGAGGTAGGTAGATAGATTGCTAGTTAGAGGTAGATAGGTAGGTAGAGGTAGATAGATAAATAGATAGGTAGATAGAGAGAGAGAGAGAGGTAGATCGATCTTTTTTTTTTGTTGTTTTTAATCAGCATGAACTGCTTTTATAATAAAGCTTCTGTCTTGTGGTTTCTTACAGCTGTCAAAGGAAGTGGCTGGACTGACCATGAACTTCCCTCTACAGGTAATTTATGTAAAAAATAAATATATATATACACACGTGTACATCCCCATTGGAATCTGTTAGCTCCATCTGCACTTAATTCCGGAGTCTACAGCTCTGGTGGTGAGGCATGCTGGGAGCTGTAGTTTTTTATGCTGCGGTCTTGTCTGACAAACCATACAGTCCTCTTACGATACATCATGTGTCGCTCTGGCCAGACGTTTTGCATCACTAATCTCTCTTCAGAGTCTAGTGAAACCTGCTAGTCTAATGTTAACATATTGAATTACACACGGGGGTTTGTAGATTTCCTTAGAACGAAAAAGTGGCAAATATTTAAAAAAAAAAAAAAAAAAAAAAAAAACTATCCATGTAACTGTGGGCAGGTTTGTAAGCGTGTGCGTCTTCGTGCGTTGTGTTTATCGATCTCTTTGCTTTGTGTTTCCCAGGATGCCATGCGCGGTCTGAACCCCAGCAGTCTGCAGGCTGTGTTCCAGTCCAATCACTGCTCCTCCAAGCAGGCTGTGTACGAGAGCGATCCATCCAGCAAGATGAAGAAGAAGCAGCACCTTGGACTGCACTCGGACCCCAGCATCCTGGGTGAGGAGCCTCCCGCGAGAGACCGGGGCAGGCGCGAGACTCCTATCGCACTGCTGCGTCATCCACCCCCCCCCAAAGACTCCTACTGCACAGCAGTGTGATCCATTCCAGGTTTTACTACCAGCTCGATTAGCCCCCAGTTTGTTTAGGCAACAAACTCCGGTGTGTCTTATTATTTAACTGGGATTGGATCAAACTGCTGTGCAATGGGAGTCTAATTTCCATCCCTGAAGTCTGTTGTGTAGCAGTTTTGCCCATTCCTGGTTTCACTAGGAGTTTAATAACAAGACACACCTGAGCTTGTTACCTAGACACACTGGGGCTCATAAAGCTGGTGGTAAAACCTGGAATTCCTGAAACTGGTTGGCAACAGGAGCTTTCTTTCCATTCCTCAAGACTCCTCATGCACAGTAGGTCCACCCATTCCAGGTTTTACTACCAGCTTGATGAGCCCCAGTGTGTCTAGGCAACAAGCTCAGGTGTGTCTTACTCTTAAACTCAAAGCAAAACCAGGACCGGGTCAAACCGCTGTGCAGCGGGAGTCTGATTTTCACTCCTGTTGACGTATCATTATTGGCTCGCTTTTTATTGCAACCTCTCTTCTTTCTTTCTGGCAGGATATTCTTTCCGTAACCCCCCAGACAGGATGAACCTGAGTGAGATCGAGCTTTTGGAGGACTACTGAACTCTTGCAATAGAATCTGCTGCCTGTGTCATTCCAGTCTTTGCTGAAGAATGTGCACTGTAGGGGGGTTACTGTTAGGTTACAGAGAGAGGAGGGGGGGGGGGGGGACTTTTCACTTTTAAAATATATATAAAGGTAAAATTTAACACCCCCCCGTAGGCACTTGTCTATTACACAAAGCACCTTAAAAAAAAAAACAAGCTAATGCACTTTACAAAGATTTTTTGTTATTCATTTTTTTCTTTTTTTAAAAATCCGTAAGACTGAAAATACTATGAAAAGAAAAAAAACTTTTGATCTAGTTTTTTTTTTTTTTTTTTTTTTGTGCGTGCGTGTTGACGTTTTCCGTTTTTTTTGTTTTTAAAAAAAAAAAAAAAATTAAAATCCTTTCTTAAATCTTTCTTTTTTTTATTGTTTTGTTGTTGTTTTTTCAAAAAAATTTTTTTATTTTTATTTATGTTTTAATACTAAAGTTCTCAAGAACTTCTTAAGAATTGCCACTTAAAAAAAAAAAAAAAAAAAAAAAAAAAAAAAAACAGATTATTTGACCTTTAAATTTATATTTTTTTTGGTGTTTAGTATATATATATATATATTATATACATATATATATATATATATATATATATATATATATATATATATATATATATAATATATATATATATATATATATTAATATATATATATATCACCCAA
This sequence comes from Polyodon spathula, assembly GCF_017654505.1. Taxonomy (NCBI): domain Eukaryota; kingdom Metazoa; phylum Chordata; class Actinopteri; order Acipenseriformes; family Polyodontidae; genus Polyodon; species Polyodon spathula. The sequence continues at coordinate 1,852,689 of NC_054577.1, forward strand.
TCGACTTTTTATCTGAAAAAAAAAATGTCGAGCCATTTGTGTAAATGTCCGGATTATTTACTATTAGTGTGATTATTTATATAGTGTGAGTGAAGAAGCGTGTATCAGTGTTGAGAGATGAAGAAGTAGTAAACCTGGGAGGATTATACAATGCAACACATTCCTTTCGATAGCGAGTGAGCCCTGGCCCTCGCAGATTATCACTAGACTTGTCTTTCCTCAGTCAGTTTGAGAGGGGGGGCCCTGTTACAGCTCTTTGATTCTGTCTAATCAGACAGTTTTGTTTCTCTTACAGTTCAGGGCTGGCACGTAATCATTTGATTTTTGGCTCTCGTTGGTTTGCTTGCGAGACACGGATGCTTCTATTTTATTTTTGACAGGCCGAGGTGAGATTTTTTTCTATTTCCGTTCTTACAAATGCAGTTATTAAAACTCACGGCGGAAACCCCAGTGCGTTTGTAGCGACGGGCAGATGTGTCGTTTTTTAAAAAAAAAACAAAAAAACAAAAAAAGATTTTTTTAAAAAATGTGTTGCTGTTTTAATGATGCTAATTGTTTTTTTTTTTTATAAAGAAAAAAATAAGTATTTGAACTAAAAAAAGAAACAGCACTTTCAGTGGACCGTGGACTTCATAAACTCTCCACTTTGTGCATTTTAAAACATTGAATGTATTTTGACATCTGGGGGGGGGGGGGATTGGGGATTGCGATTTCAAAAATCGAGGTCGAGAGAGAAGAGGCTTGTTAAACTTTGAAGAACACTGCCTCTGTTGTCCGCTAGGTGGCGCTCTTGAGTTCCCAAAAAGGAGTCTCGGTTTACAGACAACTCAGATTGATCGTATCGGACACTTTCGCGACAGGAAAGTTTGGATCGATATTGTTTTTTTCTCCTGGTTGCTAGAACCCCCCTTTGGAAAGGGGACCTTCTCCATCAGGGACAAAAAAAGATGTTAGTCCCTGTTTTACAATGTGACAATGGAAGCTGTTTAAAAAATTTATATATATATATAATATATATATATATATATATATATATATATATATATATATATATATAATATATATATAATATGTTTATACACGGTCCAAAAAGTACAAGTGTTCAAACAAATTCACTGTTACCAAACAAAAAGGCTAGACTTTCTACTGAAAAATATTATATAATGGAAAAAAGAAAGACTTCTGATTTTTTTTTTTTTTGTTCCTTGGTTTTGAGCTGCCCTTTGGACAAATGTTGTAAATGTGCAAAAAAATAATAATTTAGATATATACAGAAGAGAGATTGAGAGAAAACGAGGGATTCTCAATCTCGGCAAAACCTTTTTTTTTTTTCGCTTTAACAAACATTTGAGGAAAAAAAAACTACAAAGAATAAGGAATATATATCAAAACACTGTACACATATATACAAAAGAAGCTGGCAGTTCTGAAATATTTTTGTTGGATTTTTTTGACGGGGAGAAAATGCCCTCTCCTTTACCTAAGAGGATTGGCATTAACAAAACTTTTGATTTTTAAGGGTTTCCCGAACCCCGCCCCGCCCCCCCCCCCCCCCCCACACACAAAACCCCCGTTTTCAGTATGTGAACACAAGACATAATTGTGAGGGAGCCCTTTTCGACGCTACATTTTGGATAAACTTTCTTCTCCTGGTTTGAGAAATTCATCTTTCTTGTGCAAAGAAAAATAAACTTACAAAGTCTCTTCACCGATGGGGGTGGGGTAGAGATTGTCGCCTCTTCGCTGAGGTTTTTCAAAACCTGTCATGAAGGAAATTCTGTAATTTTTATGAATGTCAAAGGAGGCCTTTTAAATGCTGGACAAAAGTCGGGTAGAGATCAACCTGGTGGGGGACGAGAGAGAGACACTGAACTCGGGAGAGGATTCCGATCCATCGCGGGGAAGGAATTGAACGCTGACCTCTTCTGGTTCGTTGGGAAGCGGGGTTACTGTTTGATTCTCTAGAGAAAGGAAAGATAAATGAGATTTTTTTTTTCCAGAAAAGAGGCCGCGTCTTTTTTAAGGATTTAGAACCAATAAAATGAAAACACGGTAGGTTGCAGGAAACTTTACTGTACTTTTTATTATTTATTTTTATCACAGCGGTGGTGGGATTGTGAATTGAGTTTAAATGCCTGAGATTAATCTTTGTTGTCTTTGTCTGTACAAGGTGCCCCCCTGGTATTTCTGTTGGTTAATAGTCCAGCTGAGCTCTCAATTAACTTGACACTTCATTGAACTAATAATGCGCTTAATTAGAGCTTTCTAATTGTCCTAATTTTTTTTTATTTTAAAGTTGCCATTGTGTGGTTCACTTTGAAATCTACCAACTGTTTTAAAAGCTGGAAAAAAAAAGCATCTAATTGATCAATGATTAGTTCAATTAAGGGTTTGATTAAGTCATTGAAGTCAGTTGGAATGAAAACCAGCAGCGGGGGGGGGGGGGGGGGGATGCTCCTCCCCCACCCCCAGGACCAGGGTTTAGGAAACGTTGCTTTAAGGGACACGTGCAGAAAAATATATAAATAAATAAAACCGATGCACACTTTGTTTCTGGTGCAAGTTCGCGAAACCCAGTTTGAAATGTGCTGACAGGCTGTTGCATAGCAGTTATACCCATTCCGGGTTTTACAACCAGCTTGATTAGCCCCAGTGTTTAAACCAGGAATGGATCAAACTGCTCTCCAATGGGAGTCTTATTTCCATCGCTGCTGTTTCTAATGCGTGTATAGATAGATAGATATGTGTGGTGTTTTTCCTGACCTGCGTGTGTTTTCAATTGCAGCAGTCCCACACAGAGCTTCAATGACAAGAAGGCGCCGTGAATTCGCATCGTATCTTCAAACCCGCAAGCAAGAGGACTTCGCGACCCTCACAGCAGCAACAAAAGAAAGCAGAGTGGGGCGGAACCCAACACGGGGGTGGCAGGAACTTTTCTCCTCACTCTGTAGGGTTTCTTTAGTTTTAAATATATGCAAGGATTTTGTTTTTTATTTTTTTGCGACCCTCCTCCTTTTCCCTGGTTTAAAGGCACGAAAGGTTTTTATTTTTAATTTTTGAAGTTCTTTAGCAAGGCAGCTTTTCATTGTGGATTATTTCACCATCCTTTTTTTTTTTTTTTGAGATGCTGATGCAGACTTGAATACCAGAGGCACAAGCTGATAATGAAGCCGAGCTCCTGCCTGGCTGCTTTCGTACATTCGGTGTGCTAACTGTGCTTCAGCCTGCCTGCATGGTTTCAAAAGCAACGGGACTGTAAATCCATAGTGAAAGTTTTCAATGTAAATAATGTATTAATTCCTTCACATGCCTTAACTGTACAAATACGACATGCGGTGCAAAATTCTCTCTTTTTGGAACAATGAGACAGATCGTACTGTGTTTTTTTCAGAGAGGTGACGGGAGAACAAACAGTAACCAGCAGAATATGTTTGATGTACCTGGGTTTGAGAACGTCTGCATCTCCTCTCACCTCTCATAAGAACCCACATCCAGCATCTGCAGTTCAGTGAAAAGTATAGATATATTTTAATTCCCCAGCGCCTGTATGTAGCCCAACAGCAGTCTAATCAGACTGTTGCATGGTCTCTGCCCAGAACTGGCAACTTGCTCTTTGAAGACAAAACCAGGAACGGCAGTTTGATTTGTACCTCCAGGATTATTGCTGGGGTGGGGTGGTGCGTTATCAGAAAATTGACAAATTGTTATTTTTCTCTGTTGTGATTGCTACCAACATCCTGCAAGTGACCACTGCGGTTTATTCTGTTTCTGCTTTTTTTAAGATATATAAAATATATATATATATATATATATCATTAATATAATAGATATATAATATATATATAATAATATTCTCACCCCAACCCCACCACGCCAGTATATAACCTCAACCGGGTGGACGTGACGGTCGCTGTAAGAGTTGACCACACTGTCTCGAATACTAGACCTGGCTTTGGTACAGCACCACGCATTTGCGGATAGCTCAGCTACTGCGAGAGGGGGGGCCTGCTGTCCGTCCGCGCTGGTGCCCTGCCTCCGACCGCGCTGGTGCCCTGCCTCCGACCGCAGGGGTTCTCTTGTGAAAAGGTGGGAGTCGAACGTGGATTCTGGAGATTGCAGCAGAGGGAGGGAGTTTTAGTGATTCTGTTTTCCTAAGAGGGGTTGGAATACTTTCCACTCAGTTTTAAAAAATGTTGACACCCCCCCCCCCAAGCCTCTTATAAAATAATGCTCACTTTCTTTTTGCAATGAGGTGCATGGTGCAGGGTTTGAAATGTCCCGACAGGCTTCTTTCAGACTGTCAGTTTCCTCCTCTCATGTGATACTCGAGTTGCTCTGAAATGTATTTTTAGAACGAGAAACAGTTTGAAACACAGGCAGTGCTCCGTTTTCTTTATAGTTGGGGTGGGGGAGGTCATCTGAAATGTCTGTTGGGTTCTGTATTGAATGTGAAATTGAAATATATAAGTTGGAATTTGTGTGTTTTGTCCACGTTTTATTGTGTGCAGCTTTTAAGGACATCCAAAAGACTGTTTACATCAGTGCTATTTTTAAACCCAAACCCAAGCACAGCAACTCTGCAAAAGCATAAAGTTGAGGGAACACGAAGCCACTTTGCAGCTGGAACAGACTGGGTTTGAGGCCACAATGTGATACAGCAAATCTCTAACTAGGTCTCCTGGGGTCTCCTGGAACCTGCTGGTGTTCAAGCTAACAATTGCAGAATCCTGAAGCATAATAAAGCAGCCTGATATATTTTAATGTTTTTTGAGAGTTAAACTAAAAAATTATTAAAACAATTACCCTCACAGCTGTGAATTTTAAGCCGCAAATAGGTTTGGTTTTAGCCAGGCTTTAGTGCTGTGCCAGATTTCTCTGCTCACTCAAGTCTGTTAAGTTCGTGACGCCAGTTCAGGCTGCTAACAATAGCGCTGTAATAAAAGCTCTGCTGCTGAAGCGAAGTTGTGACCTTTTAGTTAAAGGACACGCCAGCATTGGAGACAGCTAGCACTGGCTATTCTCCATCTGCTGTGTGTGAGAGCGTGGGGGAGAAACCTTTTGGCAAACAGTGTTTGGTTTTTTCTGTTGAGGATTGTAGAGTCCACTGCAGTGCAACACACAGAGAGATAGGAGCGATTTCTCTTTGGCTGAGAGCCGAACTAATGCTGTATTTTAACACAATATAACAATTTATAACTTTCTGTTGTAACATGTAATGCAGGGGCGTCCAGTCCCGGTTCTTGGGGGGGGGGGGGGGGGGGGGGGCATTCATCCACTCCAGGTTTGTTTCAAAAGTCGTTCCCAGCCCCGGTCCTGGGGGACCCCCTCGTGTCAGATGGTTTCATTCCAGACTTGGCAGGGGGTCCCCAGGACTGGGTGACGTGAGATTGTGATCGAGTTCTGGGTAGATGGAGGCTTGGTTCGGTTTAACGATTCAGAACAGGGTTTGGAACAAGGAGCAGGAGGGCTGACTTCGGCCACCGCTTCGCTTTTAGCGATTAGAGGGACCGCGGCCCACAGTGTTATCGCACACACCAAGAATAGCCCACTCAGTCTAAATGCGTCTTTTTGTTTTATTGGGGTGAAGTATTATTTGAAATGAGGTTGTTTGTTTTGTCTCGTTAGATTTTATTACTTTCAACAAGGAGTCTTTATTGGATCAGAATTGACAGTGAGGTGCGGTGGAGTAGAGAATTAAGAGCCTGTCATTAGCCAGTGATTTGCATTTGCTTTGAGACTCTAGCCTTTTCCTTTTCTGCCTTGCTTATTTCCAAAGCTAACTATTCAGTGAGGAGTCTTTTCAGAAGTGTGAGTGTGGGGGGAGTGTTGGTGTTTTTTTTTGTTTGTTTTTTTCTTTTTTTGGCAATCTCAGCACACCCAGCAGGAATTGGAGCAAACACAAACAAACAAACAAACAAACAAACACACATACTAGGACGTTCAAATGAGAAACCAGGAATAGCTGTACAGTACAGTGTTGTCCTGGTTGATTTAAGGGTTGGTGTGTTCTACTGTATTGTAGCGTTTTCTATTTATTTATTTTTGTATACATTTCCCAGATCCCTCTGCTGATTTAATACAAACCCTAACCCTTGTGGTATTAAAGGAATTACAGTACAGTCTTGCGATTTGTACAATTCTCTGCCTATTCCGCTGTGTTGATACCTGGGGTTTGGGTGCTTTGTACTGGGGAGTCTGATCCCACCGTGTTCCACCTTTTCACAACCCCCCCACACGCTGCCCAGGTCTGTCTCAGCTTTGCGAATGCTTTAAGAGATTACGTGAACAATATGCGAAGAAACTGTGTAAATACGTTGCCTTTTTTTTTTTTTTTTTTTTTTGACTAGAATAAAAAACAAAAAAAAAACAAATGGACGTTAAATTTGAATCCCAAAAAATAACATTGTGGAATTTTTTTTTTCTTTTCCACTTGTTTGAGCTGCGGTGCACTATTATTTCTCACCACAAGATGGCTCTAGTTTTCATGAAACAGGCTGACTATTTTAAAGTATTGGACCTCCACTTTGAACACGCCATACACGCACTACACTGTATATTTGTGTGTGTGTCATATATGTGTGTGTGTGTGTGTCTCTCTCTCTCCCATATGTATATTTCTCATGATGTTTGGGGGTTTAAATAGAAAGGAATGGGAGATTATAACAAACGCTGACCTAACAAACACTGGAACGTTTGGGAAGCAGGCTCTTTTGAGCAAAAACATATAATCTCACACACATGCAAACTGAGGCTATGCCCATCACCTCTATCCAGTATGTGTCAGTGAGGCCTGGGCTATGGAGCAGGTCACAGACACTGTTTCCTGATTGGATGAGAAGCAGCAGGGAAGTGGTCTGGCTGCACTGCCAGGCTCCTGTCAAATTAAAAAGGAAAGAGAATGGAATATGATCTATTGTTATTAGTATTAATGAGTTATTCAGCTGAGGCTTGTATCCAAAGCGACTCACAGAGACTAGGGGGGTGAACTCTGCATCATCAACAACTGCTGCTGCTGCTGCAGAGTCTCTTCCAATAGGACCTCGTTTGTTTTACATCTGAAGGACGGAGCACAAGGAGGGTCAGTGACTCGCTCAGGGTCACACACACACACACACACAGAGGGAGTCAGTATTTTAGGATTTCTCTCTAATGTGTGTGTGTGTGTGTGTGTGTGTGTATATATATATCATTGTTACATCCTTTGCTAGAATTATTCACTATTTTGCATACATCCTTACCATAGTATATTTTTTAAAATGTGATCATTTATATATATGAGAGAGACCCTGATATTGATGAGATCCAGCCCTCTGAAATGCCTTTATAATATACAGCGCTAGACCCTGATATTGATGTGATCCAGCCCTCTGAAATGCCTTTATAATATACAGCGCTAGACCCTGATATTGATGAGATCCAGCCCTCTGAAATGTCTTTATAATATACAGCGCTAGACCCTGATATTGATGAGATCCAGCCCTCTGAAATGTCTATCAGTCGGAAATGACATCCCTTTAAGTGATATGGATAGTGATATTGGAGTAGAAACATCGCACCTCCACTGGAATTTGGATTATGTCTCAGGTGAATTTCCTCATGGTGGTTTCTCCCAGTTTGGCCAGTTCCCCCCTTCCCACAGTTCCCAGTGTTAAACCATGTTAAAAGCAGAAGAGACCAACGACAGCTTTTTTGAAACATATCTGACACGGTGAAGGAAACAAGCTCAGGCCCCGGGCGACCGTCCTCGGCCTCAGAACAGACACTTCCCTCTCGCTGCACTTTATCTGAGAATAATATTTGTATTTAAATACACTCTGCGATACACAAAAAGACTGTACATCATAATTTAACCTGGGTAAAGATAGCTCGTCTGCAATTGAGGACAACATATATATGGCTCTTTGAGCTAAAATATACATATATATATATATATATATAGAGAGAGAGAGATATGAAATCAGTTTCTCATGAACTTTTTAGGATATTAGGCAACATCAGTCAATATTTAAACTGGCTGCGTTGTTATCTGCAGAAAGTTCACACTGTGTTTCCACAGCCGAGTCGTTGACAGGGCTACGTGCTTGCCTGGGCCACATCAATGCTGACTCTTCTCTTCCAACGCCTTCTCCAAATAGAGGTGCCGGAACTCACCCCCCCCCAGCCCCAAACGTCACTGGCAGGCTGCCCGTTCCTTCATCTCCGAGCTGAAACTGTGCTTGCCCCATGTCTGCACTGTCCACTGCGGTCAGATCCCTCCATCAGCTTCTCTCTGACCGGCACGCCTCTGCGGCGCTCAGCAGCAGTTTGACCTTCCCTCGTAAGAAGTTTGTGTGAACGCGCAAGAGCTCTTCGATGCTTCGGACGGCGAAGGTTTTCCTGGGCCGAGATTCTGAAGAGCTGACCTCCTGCAAAATGATTAAAAGAAACGTTTTAAGAAGCAATCAACCAGCCAGGAACCAGCGCTCCCCTGACTGTGTGACTAACCCCTGCCAACCACACGACCGTGCCTTTACCAGGGGAGACCCTCGGGGACCCCTGCGCTCCCCTGACTGTGTGACTCCCCCCCTGCACACCACGCGGCCGTGCCTTTACCAGGGGAGACCCTCGGGGGACCCCCAATGGTAAATATCACGAAGCTGTCGATGACAGCGGTTGATGTGCATGACCTGCGCAATCTCTCTGATCTCTGTGCTGATATGACAGCAGAGTTGTCTGCTGTCCTGCATGTTTGCACTGGGCGCCGTGTCTGTGTTTGTGCTTGTTAATGAGCAACGGCACTGAAGAGGCAGAGGACAGGGGTGGACTTTGCATGCTTGGAAAAACTCCCACCACCATCCTTCCGGCCGGGAAAAACTCAGGTGTCGGACTTTTTGACTTTTTGTGACTTTTTATAAAGCAGCCAGCTTAACCCCATGCTTAATGGAAAGCAGCCAGCTGAGACGCAGCGCGTGCAGAGAAGAGAAGGGGGGAAGCCTTTAAAATATGAAAAGTGAGTTGAAAAAGATGTCTCTCTCTGGCTAGCGTGCGTGTTTCATGGGTTACTCTTTCTAGGGATATCTCTCTGGCTAGTGTCTGTGTTTCATGGCTTAATCTTTCTAAGGATATCTCTGGCTAGTGTGTGTGTGTGTGTGTGTGTGTTACTGTTTCATAGGGATATCTCTCTTTCTAGGGATATCTCTCTCTGGCTAGTGTCATGTGTTTCATGGCTTAATCTTTCTAAGGATATCTCTGGCTAGTGTGTGTGTGTGTGTGTGTGTGCGTGTTTCATGGGTTACTCTTTCTAGGGATATCTCTCTGGCTAGTGTCTGTGTTTCATGGCTTAATCTTTCTAAGGATATCTCTGGCTAGTGTGTGTGTGTGTGTGTGTGTGTGCGTGTTTCATGGGTTACTCTTTCTAGGGATATCTCTCTCTGGCTAGTGTCATGTGTTTCATGGCTTAATCTTTCTAAGGATATCTCTGTAGTGTGTGTGTGTGTGTGTGTGTGCGTGTTTCATGGGTTACTCTTTCTAGGGATATCTCTCTCTGGCTAGTGTCATGTGTTTCATGGCTTAATCTTTCTAAGGATATCTCTGGCTAGTGTGTGTGTGTGTGTGTGTGTGTGTGTGCGTGTTTCATGGGTTACTCTTTCTAGGGATATCTCTCTCTGGCTAGTGTCATGTGTTTCATGGCTTAATCTTTCTAAGGATATCTCTGGCTAGTGTGTGTGTGTGTGTGTGCGTGTTTCATGGGTTACTCTTTCTAGGGATATCTCTCTCCGGCTTGTTTCCCACTGAGAGGAAAGCTTATCGTAAACTAACTACAACTCTGTGGACCAATAAAAACAAGAAGCTCATGACAGCATCCTGCCTGGTGCGAGACGCAGCCTTCCCATGACCCCCCGGTGCCTCGAGTACGTGAGGGACAGCAGGACTGCCTTTGTGCAAACATTTGCAGACGGCACCTAGAGAGAAGGCATAGTTCACAAGCATGGGCCTTGTGCCTCTTCCTGCAATGCAGAAAGCCAGGAACACGGGGGGGCAGGGGGGGGGGGGGGGTGGTCAGGAGATCGGGGTGGCTTTTCTGTGACAGGGAGGGTCACAGGGCTGACACTGAGTGATCGTGCAACCCAAGAAGAGGAGCTTTTAGAAGTTTTTTCTAAAAATCGTTTGATTATGTGGAAATGTATTGCATAATTCCAACTGGGGGAAATCAAGGGGAAATGTAGATTGCGAGAGAAAAGAGAAAGATTGCGATTATCAGAGAAAAACTTATGATCAAAATATATCGCAAAGAAAAAGTCTACCGGAAGCCATAACAGCAGTACAGTAGCATTTCATGTTAGATTTCAAAATGTCACATTTGTCAGTTTTCCGTTCTACGGAAAGCTACAAAGCTCTGGTGTGTAATTCAATATGTTAACATTATACCATCAGGTTTCACTAGACAAGACAAGACAAGACTGCAGCATAAAGAACTACAGCTCCCAGCATCCCACACCACTGCTGCCAGTGCATGCTGGGAGCTGTAGTCATAGCCAGCAGAAAGGGTTCATACTACAAGCTTTCTGATATAAACGCTGGTACTGGAACCCTGGAGCGTCTGCGTGTCTGGGGCTTGGCTAGTTTCCCCTGAAGCAGGGTCAGTCAGGCACCCCGCTGACTCACCTGCATGTTCAGGCTCTTCAGGATCTGGGCTATACTTCGCAGGTTGCTGTGGGCCGTCTCTAAATGCTGCCGCGTGGCTCTGCTGGTGGCGTGGCTGTGAGCGGCCAGCATCGCCTGGCTCAACAGAGAGAGCCCTGCTTGAACCTCCTCCTCTTTCACTCTGCTCTGTGGAAGAACAAGACGTGCAGAGACTGTTTTAAACTGTTAAACAACCCCCCCACTCCACCCCCGAGCTAACTCAAAAGCCCAGAATCTTTTTTATTTTTTAATGCAGTGTTTTGGAGATCCTGCCGCATAGGACGCATTGTAAAGCACAGAGAGGTGTGGTAAAGCATAGGGAAGCATTGTAAAGCACAGAGAGGTCTGGTAAAGCATAGGGAAGCATTGTAAAGCACAGAGAGGTCTGGTAAAGCATAGGGAAGCATTGTAAAGCACAGAGAGGTCTGGTAAAGCATAGGGAAGCATTGTAAAGCACAGAGAGGTCTGGTAAAGCATAGGGAAGCATTGTAAAGCACAGAGAGGTCTGGTAAAGCATAGGGAAGCATTGTAAAGCACAGAGAGGTCTGGTAAAGCATAGGGAAGCATTGTAAAGCACAGAGAGGTCTGGTAAAGCACAGGGAAGCATTGTAAAGCACAGAGAGGTCTGGTAAAGCATAGGGAAGCATTGTAAAGCACAGAGAGGTCTGGTAAAGCACAGGGAAGCATTGTAAAGCACAGAGAGGTCTGGTAAAGCATAGGGAAGCATTGTAAAGCACAGAGAGGTCTGGTAAAGCATAGGGAAGCATTGTAAAGCACAGAGAGGTCTGGTAAAGCATAGGGAAGCATTGTAAAGCACAGAGAGGTCTGGTAAAGCATAGGGAAGCATTGTAAAGCACAGAGAGGTCTGACAAAACTTACGTCTTCCGCATCCCAGTCCATGAAGTTTATATTCGTAACGGGAAGCTGGAGATCTTCCGGTAAAACACACGCTTCTTTTCTCTCACTGTACAGTACACTCAACTTCTCTTTCTGTCGGGGGGGGGGGGGGGGGGGGGGTGGAGAAAGCGATGCTGTTTTGTAGTGTCATGATTACACGTAATGTAATAAAGTAATAAAAGATTGAAATGATGACTCGACGCTAAATTACTCAAAAATACGCAAAACAGGATGGACCTACCACTGCGCTCTCGGCGTCTCTCGCCTCCTTGACAAACCTGTCCATCACTCGGGGGTCACAGACAGGGCGCAGAGGGACCCCCTTCGCCGGTTTGGTGTAACCCGTTATCACAAACAGTAATGCAAAAAGTCCTGCAGGGTTACAAGCACAAGAAAGAGAGAGCCAAGTTTAAAGCTGTATTTTTTTTTCCCCCCTCGGGCTTTCTGGGCGGTTTGTCTTCTGGGTCGGTGCCTGGTCACTGGCTGAAAACCAGCATGTCAATCAACAGGGGAAGCAGCTGATTGGCTGTGGACAGGGAGGAAGAAGCCAGTGAGACGGCGTGGGGATGGTTTCACTTGGGAAGTGCAAGACGGTCTAAAAGTGTGAAGTGCAAAAGGAGATTTCTCTATTATTATTATACACGGCATCCCAGTTCATATTCTAGCAGTGTTATTATTATACACGGCATCCCAGTTCATATTCTAGCAGTGTTATTATTATACACGGCATCCCAGTTCATATTCTAGCAGTGTTATTATTATACACAGCATCCCAGTTCATATTGTATTCTAGCAGTGTTATTATTATACACGGCATCCCAGTTCATATTCTAGCAGTGTTATTATTATACACGGCATCCCAGTTCATATTCTAGCAGTGTTATTATTATACACGCATCCCAGTTCATATTCCAGTGTTATTATTATACACGGCATCCCATTCATATTCTAGCAGTGTTATTATTATACACAGCATCCCAGTTCATATTCTAGCAGTGTTATTATTATACACGGCATCCCAGTTCATATTCTAGCAGTGTTATTATTATACACGGCATCCCAGTTCATATTCTAGCAGTGTTATTATTATACACAGCATCCCAGTTCATATTCTAGCAGTGTTATTATTATACACAGCATCCCAGTTCATATTCTAGCAGTGTTATTATTATACACAGCATCCCAGTTCATATTCTAGCAGTGTTATTATTATACACGGCATCCCAGTTCATATTCTAGCAGTGTTATTATTATACACAGCATCCCAGTTCATATTCTAGCAGTGTTATTATTATACACGGCATCCCAGTTCATATTCTAGCAGTGTTATTATTATACACGGCATCCCAGTTCATATTCTAGCAGTGTTATTATTATACACAGCATCCCAGTTCATATTCTAGCAGTGTTATTATTATACACAGCATCCCAGTTCATATTCTAGCAGTGTTATTATTATACACGGCATCCCAGTTCATATTCTAGCAGTGTTATTATTATACACAGCATCCCAGTTCATATTCTAGCAGTGTTATTATTATACACAGCATCCCAGTTCATATTCTAGCAGTGTTATTATTATACACAGCATCCCAGTTCATATTCTAGCAGTGTTATTATTATACACAGCATCCCAGTTCATATTCTAGCAGTGTTATTATTATACACAGCATCCCAGTTCATATTCTAGCAGTGTTATTATTATACACAGCATCCCAGTTCATATTCTAGCAGTGTTATTATTATACACGGCATCCCAGTTCATATTCTAGCAGTGTTATTATTATACACAGCATCCCAGTTCATATTCTAGCAGTGTTATTATTATACACAGCATCCCAGTTCATATTCTAGCAGTGTTATTATTATACACAGCATCCCAGTTCATATTCTAGCAGTGTTATTATTATACACAGCATCCCAGTTCATATTCTAGCAGTGTTATTATTATACACAGCATCCCAGTTCATATTCTAGCAGTGTTATTATTATACACAGCATCCCAGTTCATATTCTAGCAGTGTTATTATGTTATTATATACACAGCATCCCAGTTCATATTCTAGCAGTGTTATTATTATACACAGCATCCCAGTTCATATTCTAGCAGTGTTATTATTATACACAGCATCCCAGTTCATATTCTAGCAGTGTTATTATTATACACAGCATCCCAGTTCATATTCTAGCAGTGTTATTATTATACACAGCATCCCAGTTCATATTCTAGCAGTGTTATTATTATACACGGCATCCCAGTTCATATTCTAGCAGTGTTATTATTATACACGGCATCCCAGTATTTCTAGCAGTGTTATTATACACGGCATCCCAGTTCATATTCTAGCAGTGTTATTATTATACACAGCATCCCAGTTCATATTCTAGCAGTGTTATTATAATACACAACATCCCAGTTCATATTCTAGCAGTGTTATTATTATACACAGCATCCCAGTTCATATTCTAGCAGTGTTATTATTATACACAGCATCCCAGTTCATATTCTAGCAGTGTTATTATTATACACAGCATCCCAGTTCATATTCTAGCAGTGTTATTATTATACACAGCATCCCAGTTCATATTCTAGCAGTGTTATTATTATACACAGCATCCCAGTTCATATTCTAGCAGTGTTATTATTATACACAGCATCCCAGTTCATATTCTAGCAGTGTTATTATTATACACGGCATCCCAGTTCATATTCTAGCAGTGTTATTATAATACACAACATCCCAGTTCATATTCTAGCAGTGTTATTATTATACACAGCATCCCAGTTCATATTCTAGCAGTGTTATTATAATACACAGCATCCCAGTTCATATTCTAGCAGTGTTATTATTATACACAGCATCCCAGTTCATATTCTAGCAGTGTTATTATTATACACAGCATCCCAGTTCATATTCTAGCAGTGTTATTATTATACACGGCATCCCAGTTCATATTCTAGCAGTGTTATTATTATACACGGCATCCCAGTTCATATTCTAGCAGTGTTATTATTATACACGGCATCCCAGTTCATATTCTAGCAGTGTTATTATTATACACAGCATCCCAGTTCATATTCTAGCAGTGTTATTATTATACACAGCATCCCAGTTCATATTCTAGCAGTGTTATTATTATACACAGCATCCCAGTTCATATTCTAGCAGTGTTATTATTATACACAGCATCCCAGTTCATATTCTAGCAGTGTTATTATTATACACAGCATCCCAGTTCATATTCTAGCAGTGTTATTATTATACACAGCATCCCAGTTCATATTCTAGCAGTGTTATTATTATACACAGCATCCCAGTTCATATTCTAGCAGTGTTATTATTATACACAGCATCCCAGTTCATATTCTAGCAGTGTTATTATTATACACGGCATCCCAGTTCATATTCTAGCAGTGTTATTATTATACACAGCATCCCAGTTCATATTCTAGCAGTGTTATTATTATACACGGCATCCCAGTTCATATTCTAGCAGTGTTATTATTATACACAGCATCCCAGTTCATATTCTAGCAGTGTTATTATTATACACAGCATCCCAGTTCATATTCTAGCAGTGTTATTATTATACACAGCATCCCAGTTCATATTCTAGCAGTGTTATTATTATACACAACATCCCAGTTCATATTCTAGCAGTGTTATTATTATACACAGCATCCCAGTTCATATTCTAGCAGTGTTATTATTATACACAGCATCCCAGTTCATATTCTAGCAGTGTTATTATTATACACAGCATCCCAGTTCATATTCTAGCAGTGTTATTATAATACACAACATCCCAGTTCATATTCTAGCAGTGTTATTATTATACACAGCATCCCAGTTCACATTCTAGCAGTGTTATTATAATACACAACATCCCAGTTCATATTCTAGCAGTGTTATTATTATACACAGCATCCCAGTTCATATTCTAGCAGTGTTATTATTATACACAGCATCCCAGTTCATATTCTAGCAGTGTTATTATTATACACAGCATCCCAGTTCATATTCTAGCAGTGTTATTATTATACACAGCATCCCAGTTCATATTCTAGCAGTGTTATTATTATACACAGCATCCCAGTTCATATTCTAGCAGTGTTATTATAATACACAACATCCCAGTTCATATTCTAGCAGTGTTATTATTATACACGGCATCCCAGTTCATATTCTAGCAGTGTTATTATTATACACAGCATCCCAGTTCATATTCTAGCAGTGTTATTATTATACACAGCATCCCAGTTCATATTCTAGCAGTGTTATTATTATACACGGCATCCCAGTTCATATTCTAGCAGTGTTATTATTATACACAGCATCCCAGTTCATATTCTAGCAGTGTTATTATTATACACAGCATCCCAGTTCATATTCTAGCAGTGTTATTATTATACACGGCATCCCAGTTCATATTCTAGCAGTGTTATTATTATACACAGCATCCCAGTTCATATTCTAGCAGTGTTATTATTATACACGGCATCCCAGTTCATATTCTAGCAGTGTTATTATTATACACAGCATCCCAGTTCATATTCTAGCAGTGTTATTATTATACACAGCATCCCAGTTCATATTCTAGCAGTGTTATTATTATACACAGCATCCCAGTTCATATTCTAGCAGTGTTATTATTATACACGGCATCCCAGTTCATATTCTAGCAGTGTTATTATTATACACAGCATCCCAGTTCATATTCTAGCAGTGTTATTATTATACACGGCATCCCAGTTCATATTCTAGCAGTGTTATTATTATACACGGCATCCCAGTTCATATTCTAGCAGTGTTATTATTATACACAGCATCCCAGTTCATATTCTAGCAGTGTTATTATTATACACAGCATCCCAGTTCATATTCTAGCAGTGTTATTATTATACACAGCATCCCAGTTCATATTCTAGCAGTGTTATTATTATACACAGCATCCCAGTTCATATTCTAGCAGTGTTATTATTATACACGGCATCCCAGTTCATATTCTAGCAGTGTTATTATTATACACAGCATCCCAGTTCATATTCTAGCAGTGTTATTATTATACACGGCATCCCAGTTCATATTCTAGCAGTGTTATTATTATACACGGCATCCCAGTTCATATTCTAGCAGTGTTATTATTATACACGGCATCCCAGTTCATATTCTAGCAGTGTTATTATTATACACGGCATCCCAGTTCATATTCTAGCAGTGTTATTATTATACACGGCATCCCAGTTCATATTCTAGCAGTGTTATTATTATACACGGCATCCCAGTTCATATTGTATTCTAGCAGTGTTATTATTATACACGGCATCCCAGTTCATATTCTAGCAGTGTTATTATTATACACGGCATCCCAGTTCATATTCTAGCAGTGTTATTATTATACACAGCATCCCAGTTCATATTCTAGCAGTGTTATTATTATACACGGCATCCCAGTTCATATTCTAGCAGTGTTATTATTATACACGGCATCCCAGTTCATATTCTAGCAGTGTTATTATTATACACGGCATCCCAGTTCATATTCTAGCAGTGTTATTATTATACACGGCATCCCAGTTCATATTCTAGCAGTGTTATTATTATACACGGCATCCCAGTTCATATTCTAGCAGTGTTATTATTATACACGGCATCCCAGTTCATATTCTAGCAGTGTTATTATTATACACGGCATCCCAGTTCATATTCTAGCAGTGTTATTATTATACACGGCATCCCAGTTCATATTCTAGCAGTGTTATTATTATACACGGCATCCCAGTTCATATTCTAGCAGTGTTATTATTATACACAGCATCCCAGTTCATATTCTAGCAGTGTTATTATTATACACAGCATCCCAGTTCATATTCTAGCAGTGTTATTATTATACACAACATCCCAGTTCATATTCTAGCAGTGTTATTATTATACACAGCATCCCAGTTCATATTCTAGCAGTGTTATTATTATACACGGCATCCCAGTTCATATTCTAGCAGTGTTATTATTATACACGGCATCCCAGTTCATATTCTAGCAGTGTTATTATTATACACGGCATCCCAGTTCATATTCTAGCAGTGTTATTATTATACACGGCATCCCAGTTCATATTCTAGCAGTGTTATTATTATACACGGCATCCCAGTTCATATTCTAGCAGTGTTATTATTCTACACGGCATCCCAGTTCATATTCTAGCAGTGTTATTATTATACACGGCATCCCAGTTCATATTCTAGCAGTGTTATTATTCTACACGGCATCCCAGTTCATATTCTAGCAGTGTTATTATTATACACGGCATCCCAGTTCATATTCTAGCAGTGTTATTATTATACACGGCATCCCAGTTCATATTCTAGCAGTGTTATTATTATACACAGCATCCCAGTTCATATTCTAGCAGTGTTATTATTATACACGGCATCCCAGTTCATATTCTAGCAGTGTTATTATTATACACGGCATCCCAGTTCATATTCTAGCAGTGTTATTATTCTACACGGCATCCCAGTTCATATTCTAGCAGTGTTATTATTATACACAGCATCCCAGTTCATATTCTAGCAGTGTTATTATTATACACGGCATCCCAGTTCATATTCTAGCAGTGTTATTATTATACACGGCATCCCAGTTCATATTCTAGCAGTGTTATTATTATACACGGCATCCCAGTTCATATTCTAGCAGTGTTATTATTATACACGGCATCCCAGTTCATATTCTAGCAGTGTTATTATTATACACGGCATCCCAGTTCATATTCTAGCAGTGTTATTATTATACACGGCATCCCAGTTCATATTCTAGCAGTGTTATTATTATACACGGCATCCCAGTTCATATTCTAGCAGTGTTATTATATACACAGCATCCCAGTTCATATTCTAGCAGTGTTATTATTATACACGGCATCCCAGTTCATATTCTAGCAGTGTTATTATTATACACGGCATCCCAGTTCATATTCTAGCAGTGTTATTATTATACACGGCATCCCAGTTCATATTCTAGCAGTGTTATTATTATACACAGCATCCCAGTTCATATTCTAGCAGTGTTATTATTATACACGGCATCCCAGTTCATATTCTAGCAGTGTTATTATTATACACAGCATCCCAGTTCATATTCTAGCAGTGTTATTATTATACACGGCATCCCAGTTCATATTCTAGCAGTGTTATTATTATACACGGCATCCCAGTTCATATTCTAGCAGTGTTATTATAATACACAACATCCCAGTTCATATTCTAGCAGTGTTATTATTATACACAGGCATCCCAGTTCATATTCTAGCAGTGTTATTATTATACACGGCATCCCAGTTCATATTCTAGCAGTGTTATTATTATACACGGCATCCCAGTTCATATTCTAGCAGTGTTATTATTATACACGGCATCCCAGTTCATATTCTAGCAGTGTTATTATTATACACGGCATCCCAGTTCATATTCTAGCAGTGTTATTATTCTACACGGCATCCCAGTTCATATTCTAGCAGTGTTATTATTATACACAGCATCCCAGTTCATATTCTAGCAGTGTTATTATTATACACAGCATCCCAGTTCATATTCTAGCAGTGTTATTATTCTACACGGCATCCCAGTTCATATTCTAGCAGTGTTATTATTATACACGGCATCCCAGTTCATATTCTAGCAGTGTTATTATTATACACGGCATCCCAGTTCATATTCTAGCAGTGTTATTATTTGCACTGAGTGTAAACTACACTGTGTTTCAATATGAAGCTTGCATTGTAACTCTGCGCTGCCCTAACATTACAGTGCAAAGTGCTGAGTAACTCTGGGCTAGAGGTCACTGTCCTGTCCGCTGCCAGAATCTGCAGCACGAAGCAGCTTCCCTCCGGGGTGTATGAAGCAAGCCCCTTGCCCGCTTCACACAGCAGCGGCGTGATCACGTTTAAAACCAGCGAGCCAAAAAAAAAAAAAACACAGGAACCGTGTGAAAATCTCGCCCGCTCCCAAAATCAAAGGGGGGGCCACGCTGGGCTGGAGATCGCCTGGTCTGCACCGCTCGCTCGCATTTTCTGCAAACTCACGCCGCTGACAGCGGCATCCCCGGAGCATGAGACAGCATTGTATTCTGAGAACGGGGGAACTCCGTTGAGAAGCGTGGCTTGATTTTCAGACCGTGTTCTTCGTCGCTTCACGTGTATATATTGCAAAAAAAGCTAACTATAGATACGTAACGTGTACTATAAGATAACGCTTCCTGCGCCATTAACTGAATGACGAATGCGTTCCGTTCCGACCTGAAGATGCTGTTGACACGCTGCTGTTCTGGAACCCTTTGTAGTGATCGGGTTCTAGAGACACGCCTCGTACTTCTATAGCTTGCCAATGCTTCCCTGTGCTTTACCAGACCTCTCTGTGCTTTACAATGCTTCCCTATGCTTTACCACACCTCTCTGTGCTTTACAATGCTTCCCTATGCTTTACCAGACCTCTCTGTGCTTTACAATGCTTCCCTATGCTTTACCACTCCTCTCTGTGCTTTACAATGCTTCCCTATGCTTTACCAGACCTCTCTGTGCTTTACAATGCTTCCCTATGCTTTACCACACCTCTCTGTGCTTTACAATGCTTCCCTATGCTTTACCAGACCTCTCTGTGCTTTACAATGCTTCCCTATGCTTTACCAGACCTCTCTGTGCTTTACAATGCTTCCCTGTGCTTTACCAGACCTCTCTGTGCTTTACAATGCTTCCCTGTGCTTTACCAGACCTCTCTGTGCTTTACAATGCTTCCCTATGCTTTACCAGACCTCTCTGTGCTTTACAATGCTTCCCTATGCTTTACCAGACCTCTCTGTGCTTTACAATGCTTCCCTATGCTTTACCAGACCTCTCTGTGCTTTACAATGCTTCCCTATGCTTTACCAGACCTCTCTGTGCTTTACAATGCTTCCCTATGCTTTACCAGACCTCTCTGTGCTTTACAATGCTTCCCTATGCTTTACCAGACCTCTCTGTGCTTTACAATGCTTCCCTATGCTTTACCACACCTCTCTGTGCTTTACAATGCTTCCCTATGCTTTACCACACCTCTCTGTGCTTTACAATGCTTCCCTATGCTTTACCAGACCTCTCTGTGCTTTACAATGCTTCCCTATGCTTTACCAGACCTCTCTGTGCTTTACAATGCTTCCCTATGCTTTACCAGACCTCTCTGTGCTTTACAATGCTTCCCTATGCTTTACCACACCTCTCTGTGCTTTACAATGCTTCCCTATGCTTTACCACACCTCTCTGTGCTTTACAATGCTTCCCTATGCTTCACCACACCTCTCTGTGCTTTACAATGCTTCCCTATGCTTTACCAGACCTCTCTGTGCTTTACAATGCTTCCCTATGCTTTACCAGACCGCTCTGTGCTTTACATTGCTTCACTATGCTTCACCACACCTCTCTGTGCTTTACAATGCTTCACCATGCTTTCACTGTGCGTTATGAAGTACCTTTACTATGTTGAACTGTTATATCGGAATAAGTGGCGTATTTCTCAAAGATCAAAAACGATAGCTACGCATTCGCATTCTACGAACGAGGTGCCGAGTGTTCCATGCGTGTGCCATGGCTTGGCCAAGCATATATATATATAGGCTTGCACAGAGCCCAGCGACAAGGGAGCGAGTCTCTATGCGCTTCGGGCACGAATCTTTAAATGTTTACAAACGTTAAACCCGTTTCTGTCTGCACTCTATGGAGCTAGAGAAGGTGCCCTGTCATAACATCGAAGAAATAAAAACAAAGCAAAACACACGCATGCATTATAAAACAGATAGGAACTATAGACATGTGAGAACAATCGCTACTTACTGGATATTCTCATCTCGTCATAGTTTTTTACAGCGTCCTTGCTAGATCGTCCATGGAAGCAGCAGTTTCCCATTTGTGGATCAGTGCATGTGTAGAAAAAAATAAAATAATATTTTGCAACTATTAAAAATGAAAAGATTTTTTTTTTTTTTTGCAGGACCAAAAAAAAAAAAAAAAAAAAATTCAGATTTTAATTTTTTTTCTTCAGAATACTATGTAGGAATGTATCTCTCCCAGAAGACGCGCGTTGCAACGAGGCAGCTGGAGTTTTCCGACTTGTGTTTGTCTTTGTTTGTCTTAGTCTTGCATGGCAGCCTGCTACCAGTAAACATTAAACAGCTAGAAAAAAAAAAAAGATAGAGACAGGAAAAGCACAAGGTGAAATTTATAGGTAATGTTTTACTGGCTCGCCTTCTCAACGCGAGTACAGATTCCTGGACCGGTATAGCTCGCTCACATGTCTCCCTCTCTCTATCTCTCTCTCTCTGAAAACGCACGCGTTGAGTTTCTGACCTTAAATAAGTGAGTGAGTTGCGTTTTGTCAGGGTTAGGAGCGGAACGGGGGGGTGGGACCCGGGGGGGGGTTACGGAAACAGAGGTTTCCTATCGGAGGCACTTCAAATTGGCCCTCGGGGATCAATCTGGACGCGTGGAAAAAACTGAACGCACCGCTCTGCACGTTCCCAAAAAGTGGCGACCGGAACCGCCAGGAGAATCCCACATGACGCGGGTCCGCAAGCTCGGCCACCACCGGTCAACTTCAAAACGGTAAGTTCGGGTCCATGTTCCCTTGTCGTTTTATCTTGTGTGTGTGTGCGCTCGCTTATAGTGCAATGCTTCCCTATGCTTTACCCTGCCTCCCTGTGCTTTACAATGCTTCCCTATGCTTTACCAGACCTCTCAGTGCTTTACAATGCTTCCCTGTGCTTTACCACACCTCTCTGTGCTTTACAATGCTTCCCTATGCTTTACCAGACAATGCTTCCCTATGCTTTACCAGACCTCTCTGTGCTTTACAATGCTTCCCTATGCTTTACCAGACCTCTCTGTGCTTTACAATGCATCCCTATGCTTTACCAGACCTCTCTGTGCTTTACAATGCTTCCCTATGCTTTACCAGACCTCTCTGTGCTTTACAATGCTTCCCTATGCTTTACCAGACCTCTCTGTGCTTTACAATGCTTCTTTACCAGACCTCTCTGTGCTTTACAATGCTTATGCTTTACCAGACCTCTCTGTGCTTTACAATGCTTCCCTATGCTTTACCATACCCCTCTCTGTGCTTTACAATGCTTCCCTATGCTTTACCACACCTCTCTGTGCTTTACAATGCTTCCCTATGCTTTACCAGACCTCTCTGTGCTTTACAATGCTTCCCTATGCTTTACCAGACCTCTCTGTGCTTTACAATGCTTCCCTATGCTTTACCAGACCTCTCTGTGCTTTACAATGCTTCCCTATGCTTTACCAGACCTCTCTGTGCTTTACAATGCTTCCCTATGCTTTACCAGACCTCTCTGTGCTTTACAATGCTTCCCTATGCTTTACCAGACCTCTCTGTGCTTTACAATGCTTCCCTATGCTTTACCAGACCTCTCTGTGCTTTACAATGCATCCCTATGCTTTACCAGACCTCTCTGTGCTTTACAATGCTTCCCTATGCTTTACCAGACCTCTCTGTGCTTTACAATGCTTCCCTATGCTTTACCAGACCTCTTCCCTGTGCTTTACAATGCTTCCCCTCTCTGTGCTTTACCAGACCTCTCTGTGCTTTACAATGCTTCCCTTTACCAGACCTCTCTGCTTTACAATGCTTCATGCTTTACCTCTCTGTGCTTTACAATGCTTCCCTATGCTTTACCAGACCTCTCTGTGCTTTACAATGCTTCCCTATGCTTTACCAGACCACTGTGCTTTACAATGCTTCCCTGTGCTTTACCAGACCTCTCACCTCTCTGTGCTTTACAATGCTTCCCTATGCTTTACCAGAGTGCTTTACAAGCTTCCCTATGAGTTATTCAATAACTCGCTCCCTTAATTCTAAAGGTCGTTTCAGTTTGAGTGAGGTTTTTCGTTGGGTTTTTTTTAAGGTCAGCGTGATTGTGACAGCGCACATCCCCCGAGCAACAATGAAGCAGGCACCAAGACGCCGTGCGCTGTCCAGACCGCCGTCTCCACGGCTCCCCTCCGCGCCCGCGGGTTCATCCAGAGTTCGAGTAGACTTTTATTTTCCGGCACATTAAAAACTCGACAAAACGATTAATATACACTTGAAAAAGTAATAATAATAATAATAATAATAATAGTAATAATAATAATAATAATAATAATAATAATATAAGGTTCATGATATAGACAAACCCCCAATATACAAGATAAAACAAGGACATTATCCTAAATTCTTGAAGACTGGATATAAAGACCTATATGCACCCCCCAAACAAATAAAACAAACATTATCCTAACTTTCTTCTTTTGCATTGAACAGGGTTTGTAATGTCCTGACAGGATGGCCAGTGGGTTAAAACGCGCTGGATCTGTAAATAAACCCCGCGGTTTCTAATTCCAAATTAATGGTGATCATGAATTTAAACCCCAGGCCTAAGAGTTCAACCACATCAAACCACGCACCCTTACACTTGCTTTACTGCTTCATTAACAAAAACATTTCTACACGGTTAAAACAAAAAAGCAAAATAAACCAGGCCTATGAGGGCCGGTCCTCAAATGCGGACAACTTCACCAACCCCTGCCGCCCCCCGCCCTCCTTTCCCCCGTCCCCACCCTGAATTAGTGCCTGATCTCATTTTATCTGGAACAATCTGAAAGGTTATATGCATGTATCACGTTGTCTCGTGTTTTGCATCGTTTTTAATGTCATTTATCGTATTTTCCCGTCTTTTGCGTGGTTTTTAATGCCATGCATCATGTTTCTGCACCATTAAGACGTTCGTATGCGGATATTTCTCGTATGCAGTGCAGCATAGCGGTGGACCTCTTTGTGTTTGCCTGTTTCCAGTTTGTTTTGCAAATTAAAAATAAACAAACCCCCCCCCCCCCCCCCCCCCCCCGGTTTATTTTAATGCACACGTTGATTACGCGTCGATTCCACAGAGCAATACGTTGCGCACACCATGTGCGGGGCAGCGAGAGCTACCTGCGGGAAACGAAGGCGCCTGTGTGAATCAATCGGCGGCGCAGATCCGAGCACTTAGCCGGGACCGTCACCGAGCCAGGACAGGGGTCTAATTTAGGAGCTCATAGTAAACACCAAAGGTTGCTCAGTTAAACTATATTATTAACAAGCGTGTCCTTTACTGGCACAATGCCGTGGCCGAGCTCTGGACCCAGTGTTTACGGAGTTGGGAAACGGGGGAGATGGGGGGGGGGGGGTAAATAAATCAATAAATAAATAAAGCTCCACTGCAGTTCACTCTGAAATGAGTGAGGGGGGGGGCGTCAGAGAAAGATAAGAGACTGGAATGTGTCACACACATTTCACTGTGCGACATTTTCACAAATAAAGATGCGTAACCCGTCAGCCTGCTGCTGCCGAGCTGTCTGTCTGTGTGGCGAGACCTTTCCACACGCTCCGCAGCACAGGAGCGCTGGGCGGCCCGGGGCTATTTCTCTCTCTCTCTCTCTCTCTCTCTCTCTCTCTCTCTCTCTCTCTCTCTCTCTCTCTCTCTCTCTCTCTCTCTCTCTCTCTCTCTCTCTCTCTCTCTCTGCTCCACCAGCACAAAGCAGAGGGAGGCTGCTCAGAAAGTATAAGAGCCTATATATTTTTTAAAATGTAATCAAAATCTTTGATGACGTTTCAGTATAACAAATCTTATATAGATAGATAGATAGTGAGAGAGATATATAAATAGATAGATGGATATTGAGAGAGATATATAAATAGATAGATGGATATTGAGAGATATATAAATAGATAGATATATATGAGAGAGATATATAAATAGATAGATGGATATTGAGAGAGATATATAAATAGATAGATAGATAGTGAGAGAGATATATAAATAGATAGATGGATAGTGAGAGAGATATATAAATAGATAGATGGATAGTGAGAGAGATATATAAATAGATAGATGGATAGTGAGAGAGATATATAAATAGATAGATGGATATTGAGAGATATATAAATAGATAGATGGATAGTGAGAGAGATATATAAATAGATAGATGGATAGTGAGAGAGATATATAAATAGATAGATGGATATTGAGAGATATATAAATAGATAGATGGATAGTGAGAGAGATATATAAATAGATAGATAGATAGTGAGATAGAGATATATAGATGGATAGATGTGTGTATCAGCACCTTTTACCATTAGATAGATAGATAGATAGATAGATAGATAGATAGATAGATAGATAGATAGATAGATAGATAGATAGATAACTTAACCTTAATATCAACCATAGCATTAACCTTATCAATATTATTGTCCTGTGTAATAATACATATATCAGCATTTATACGACAGTGGAGTGACAGTGTGCTGTAATGACAGGCTTGGGCCGCATGGGGGCAGCAGAGGCTGATGGACTTTGAGCGGATACACAGAGAATCTGATTTAACTGTTTAAACAATAAATGTTGGTAGTATTGGATTCGGCGGTGCATGCGGGGTGCCCTGTACAAAAAGACAGACTTAATTTATTTTATTAGCATGCATATATATATATAGGTAATAATCCTTTACAATATGCACGTTTGCAGAACCACGCGTGTTCCTGATGTTCACTGCGGTTTGTAACGTTAGACAGAAAAGAAAGAAAGAATATCAAAAACGGGGTTGGGAAGGTGGGACTTCCTGTCTGAAAACCTCGCCGGTTGGGTTAAAGCATTTCCAGGTTTCCAGGGCGTTGTTTTTTTTTTATATTATTATTTTGCAGGAAATAAACTCGCAGTTCGTCAGCTGATCTTGTTTGAGAGAGAGAGAGAGAGAGAGAGAGAGGGAGAGAGAGAGAGAGAGAGAGAGAGAGAGGGGGCTGTGCCTGTTAGCGGTGCTTCCACCCTCAAGCGCCTCGGTCACATGAAACACCCCATGATAATATTTATCTGCACGGGTCTGGCGGAAAGTGAATATCAATCGTGCAATATATATATTTTAAGTTTTACTGCAAAACAGTAAGAGCATTATTGCAACCCGGCGGCGCAGATCATTCGCTGTGTTAGTCCGTGCATGCAGAGCAGCGGTGCAGTTTGATTTCATACGGAGACTCATATTGTCGTGCACGCCCGGGAGCCCGGTCTCTGTGCACCAAGGTGAGTTACAGCATCTCCTCTTCTTAGGGTGTCTCTTATATAAACCCCGTTGCCACGGAAACTGCTATGTGACGAGCACCGTATACATTATAGAGCCGAGCATGCTCTGGTAATTGCGCAGTTCAACACAGCTAATAATAATAATAAATAATAATAAATAATAATAATAATAATAATAATAATGGCGTTGTATTTATGGATTGGGGTATCTGTCATCGTTATACGTGTTTAATAAGTTACTCGATGGTTCGACGGGACTACGTCATTGTTGATGTGTGTGTGTGTTTTAAATAGCATATAACAGTTTTTCTTCATTTTAATAATATTAACGGAGCCGTTAAAGCAACGGGAAGTGTTTCCTGAAGCGGCGGGTTTGTGCAGAAGGCCGGTGTTGGAATCTGCAGGGCACTCTCAAGCGGATGTCCTTTGCGGGGAAGTTTCTGCGAGCATCCGTTTCCTCGCCGCTTGAAAACGCAACGGTCCGCCCTGGCTGCAAGCCTGCAAAACACGCCGAGGCGGCGCTCTAGCGCCAGGCAGCAGGACTGCTGTGCAATAAAACACGCCGCGCTGACTCTTGCATCGGGCTAGTGTATTATTATTATTGCTATTGTAGAGTCCGGTTCTTGCGCTGTCTTTATAATTCCTCTGATACTTTCAATGCATTTTGAATTACCGTGCAGCGCCCGCACTGTGTGTTTGACGTGCGTCTCTTTTGAGAAGCGGTACACGTTTAGGAACGATCCTAAAGGGGGTGCCCTCCATTGCTCTCTGAGAAGCGTTACCTGCCTGCTTTGAGCACTCTTTTGAAGTGTCGAACCATTCAGGGATGCAAGTAAGGCTCCCGTCGCACAGCAGTGTGATCCAGTCCTGGTTTCACTGTGAGTTTAATGATAAGACACACCTGAGCTTGTTGCCTGGACACACTGGGGGCTGATCAAGCTGGTAGTAAAACCTGGACTGGATCACACTGCTGTGCGACGGGAGACTTACTGCCTTCTCTGTGTATTTTTCTATGGTTCGTATTTGAAGCATTGAGCTGATTATAGTTTCCTTTCCAGGAGCTGTGGACCCCCAGCGTCATGTCGACCGAGAGCTCCCCCCTGCTGAATTACCGGCTCTTCAGCGTCACGGGGGAGGTGTCTGTGGAGGAGGGGGCGGGGCCTGGGGCGCAGGGGGAGGACCCGGTGTGTCGTGTGGCCCCGTCCCCAGAGCAGCGGCGCGGGCTCAACACGTTTTTCGGGGTGGTCGTGCCCACTGTCCTGTCCATGTTCAGCATCGTGGTCTTCATGAGGATCGGTAAGACGGGACGGGGGGACCCCCCGAGGGACGGACATTTCCGTTGATTTAAATAATAATAATTTGTCTTGGCAGCAGTGCTGATTTAGGTGTTTAAGGTGTTTAATGCATGTCGTGCATCATGTATATCTTAAAAATACATCCCTCTGTCTCCCTCTTTCTACCCCCTCTCTCCCTTTGTCTCTCCCTCTCTCTACCCCCCCCCCCCCCCTCCTCCTCTCGCTCTCTCTCTCTCTCTCTCTCTCTCTCTCTCTCTCTCTCTCTCTCTCGGGTTCCAGGCTTTGTGATTGGCCACGCTGGTTTCCTCCAGGCCTTGCTGATGCTGGTGGTCGCTTACATCATCATCACCTTGACGATCCTCTCTGTGTGTGCCATCTCCACCAATGGGGCGGTGCAGGGGGGCGGAGCCTACTGTATCCTGAATCGCACATTTCTCTCAAAACGTTTCCCGGGATTGAAATCAGACTCCCGCTGCACAGCAGTGTGATCCAGTCCTGCTTTCACTGGGAGTTTAATCATAAGACACACCTGAGCTTGTTAGCTAGACACATTGGGGGCTGGTCAAGCTGGTGGGAGCAATGGGGATAAAACCGCTGTTTTTATAAGCCAGGTTGGTAGTCGGTACGGAGATGCTGGTCGCCCCGGCTCGTTGACGCTGTTGTGGCAGGTGCCCTGCCTTGTTTCCCTTGACCCCCTGGTGACCTCAGTCATGATCAGTAGAACCCTGGGCCCTGAATTCGGAGGCAGCATTGGCCTCATGTTTTACCTGGCTAACGTTTGTGCCTGTGGAGTCTACATCCTGGGACTTGTGGAAGCAATCCTGGATGTGTTCGGGAAGATATCAGGTGAATATTTTAATCAGAATTATTATTATTATTATTATTATTATTATTATTTTTATTAATGATAAGATTTTAGCAGGCGAATACTGTTGTTAACCTTGTAGTAAAACCATCAGTGGATCAAACTGCTATGCAACAGGAGTCTTATTTCCATGCCTGAATTTAGACTCCCGTTGCACATCGGTTTGATCCAGTCCTGGTTTCACTGTGAGTTTAATATTAAGACACACCTGAGCTTGTTGGCTAGACGCACTGAGATCTGATCAGCTGCTGCAGTCTTTGTTTGCACCCTCTTGACGTACCCCCCCCCCCCCCCCCCCCTCGTTCCCAGGGGCCCCCGGCCCCCCTGGGCTCCACGCTCTCCCGCAGGGTTACTGGTTCAGCCTGCTGTACGCGACTGGGCTCCTGCTGCTGTGCTTGCTGGTGTGTCTGGTGGGGGCGGAGATCTACTCCAAGGCCTCCTTTCTGATCTTCCTGGTGGTGACCATCGTCCTCCTCACCATCTTCGTCAGTTTCTTTGCCGTGGCACCGCAGGACTTTTCCATCGCGCACCAGGACGGGAGCAACGTGACCTACAGCGGCCACTTCACGGGGTTTAATGAGAGCACGCTGAGGGGCAACCTGTACGGTGAGGCTGTGCACACTGCTCCCTCCCTCCTCCTCCTCCATCCCTCCATCCATCCATCCATCCCCTAACCCAACCTGTACAGGTACGCACCCTACCTACAGTGGAGGGGCTCGTCACATGGGGAGACTCCTCCATCCATCCATCCATCCATCCCCTAACCCCAACCTGTACAGTGAGGCTGTGCACACTGCTCCCTCCCTCCTCCTCCATCCATCCATCCATCCATCCATCCATCCCCTAACCCCAACCTGTACGGTGAGGCTGTGCACACTGCTCCCTCCCTCCTCCTCCATCCATCCCTCCATCCATCCATCCATCCCCTAACCCCAACCTGTACAGTGAGGCTGTGCACACTGCTCCCTCCCTCCTCCTCCATCCATCCATCCCTCCATCCATCCCTCCATCCATCCATCCATCCCCTAACCCCAACCTGTACAGTGAGGCTGTGCACACTGCTCCCTCCCTCCCTCCTGACCGCTGGCCCTTCTCTCTGCCCTCCTCCAGAGCAGTACTCCAGGGACTACACCACGAACAGCATGATGACCTTCGCCACTGTCTTCGCCATCCTGTTCAACGGCTGCACGGGCATCATGGCGGGCTCCAACATGTCGGGTAAGCAGAGCGGTGTTCGGTGCTCCCCGGGCGTGTCCGGTCAGTCGGTCCCGGTCCAGGAGGGCTGTTCCACCTCTCCGGGTTTACAGCATCGCTGTGCAGGAGAGGGCTCATGTTTTTATCTTATTTTTTCTGTACCAAGGTCGCTGTAACGCCTAGTTTTTTTTTTTTTAAAGACCTGTTACATTCTTTTGTAAGTAATCTGTGCTTTCTGTTGTGTGATGCAGAGAAGAGAAGCCACAGTGGTATTTGCACTGAGTGTAAACTACACTGTGTTTCAATATGAAGCTTGCATTGTAACCCTGCGCTGCCCTGTGACACCTGTGTGAGTCTCCTGGGGTAAAGGGGTCTGTAAAATAAACAATTGTGCTTAAACAAAAATAAAGTTTCTAATTTTAATTTGAATTGCTGGAATTCGGGTTGTAATTATCACTGGTTCCCCCGCCCTCACACCAGGGCGCTGCCCACTCCAGTGAGTCAGTCAGACAGAGACGCTGTTCCTAATAAGGTGTCTTCGCTGCCCCCCTCTGGTCTGTCCGCTGCAGGAGAGCTGAGGGACCCCAGCGTGTCCATTCCCAAAGGCACCATCATCGCTGTCGTCTACACCTTCTTCATCTACCTGCTCCTCTTCTTCATGGTCAGCTTCACCTGCGACAGGTGAGCGCCCCAGCCCAGCCCAGCCTCGTTGTGTGCTCGAGTCAAAGGTCCTGGATTCTTATGCACGGAAAAAACAGGATATAGACCACCCTGTACACACCCTTACTGTAATCTATCACAGGAAAAGCATAGGGAAGCATTGTAAAGCACAGAGAGGTCTGGTAAAGCACAGGGAAGCATTGTAAAGCACAGAGAGGTGTGGAAAAGCATAGGGAAGCATTGTAAAGCACAGAGAGGTCTGGTAAAGCATAGGGAAGCATTGTAAAGCACAGAGAGGTCTGGTAAAGCATAGGGAAGCATTGTAAAGCACAGAGAGGTCTGGTAAAGCACAGGGAAGCATTGTAAAGCACAGAGAGGTGTGGTAAAGCACAGGGAAGCATTGTAAAGCACAGAGAGGTCTGGTAAAGCATAGGGAAGCATTGTAAAGCACAGAGAGGTGTGGTAAAGCATAGGGAAGCATTGTAAAGCACAGAGAGGTCTGGTAAAGCATAGGGAAGCATTGTAAAGCACAGAGAGGTGTGGTAAAGCATAGGGAAGCATTGTAAAGCACAGAGAGGTCTGATAAATATCCCTATCTCTCTCTGCCTCTCTGTCTCTCTGTCCGCTCCGCAGGGTTCTGCTCCTGCAGGATAACGGGTTTTTCCGCCGGATCAACGTGTGGCCCCCCTTCGTGACGATTGGGATCTACTCCACCTCTCTCTCAGCCTCCATGAGCTCACTGATCGGAGCGTCCCGCATCCTGCACGCCCTGGCCAAGGACGAGCTGTTCGGTACGAGAGTGAGGGAGCCCCCCCCCTGAGTGAGGGAGCCGCCCCCCCCCCCGTAAACTCTCATTGAAGCCAGCAATGGATCAAACCGTTGTGGAACAGGAGTCTTATTTCAATTCCTGCGTCAGCATGTAAAAATAACAAGTGTCTCTCTTTTCCTTCGTTTGCAGGCATCGTCACGGCTCCAGCGAAGATCACCTCCAAGTCGGGGAACCCCTGGGTGGCAGTGCTGTATACCTGGGCTCTCGTTCAGGTAACGGAACTTCCTTTACTCGGGGTCACAGTCAGTTCCTGCTCTTCAAATCCAATTTCAAAATAATTTCTCTCTGTCTTCCCTCTCCTCTCTGCCTTCCCTCTCTTATTCCCTCTCCTTCTCTCTGCCATCCCTCTCCTTCCCTCTCTACCTCCTCTCTCTCTCCCTCTTTCTCTCTCTGTCTCTCTCTCTCTCTCTCTCTCTCTCTCTCTCTCTCTCTCTCTCTCTCTCTCTCTCTCTCTCTCGCTCTCTCTCTCCCAGTTGGTCCTGTTTGCTGGGAAGTTGAACACCATCGCTGGGATCGTGACCGTGTTCTACCTCATGGCCTATGCGGCTATCGATCTCGCCTGCCTGGCGCTAGAGTGGGCATCGGCCCCCAACTTCAGGTACCCCGCCCTGGGCTCCAGAGACCCCTTTAACCCTTTGAGGCAGTGGATCTCATATCCTACATATGTCTGTCTATCTGTCTGTCCTTCTTTATCGGCTCGCTGCGCGTCACGAAGCGCTGTGGGGGGGCGGCTGGGGGGTGGGTTTTCTCATTTTATTTCTCTTTCTTCCTCTGTCTGTTTCACTGTCTTTCTGTCTTTCACTGTTTCTGTCTTTTGTTATCTCTTCTCTATCTTTTTCTCATTTTATTCTTCTGTCTTTCTATCTGTTTCACTGTCTCTGTCTTGTTCTTTTTCATTCTCTTTTCTTTCTCGCTTTCTTATTCTCTGTCATTCTCTGTCTTTCAGTGTCTCTCTTTCTTTGTCTTTCATTCGTTCTCTCTCTCTCTCTCCCTCTCCGTTGTTCTGCTCTTGTCAAATGCTGTTTCAATCCTGCTGTGTTCAGGGCTCTACACACGGCTGTGCTCTCCTCTCTAGAACCAAGTATCGACCCGTTTTGTGTGTGTTTGTGTGTGTATCTGACCCCCACCAGGCCCACGTTCCGGTTCTTCAGCTGGCACACCTGCGTCCTGGGACTGGTGAGCTGCTTCGTCATGATGTTCCTGATCAACGCTGTGTACACCTCGGCCAGCATCGTGCTCATGCTTCTGCTCCTGGTCTTCATCCACTACCGGGCACCCACCAGCAGCTGGGGCTACATCAGCCAGGCCCTCATCTTCCATCAGGTCAGTGCAGAGCCCGGAGGGGCTGGGTACTGCCTCCAGCTCCAGTCTCTCTACTTCGAAGAGGGGGTATCTTGCATGATTTGAAGCAGCCCCTGCTCTCTCCCCCTCCCCAGGTCAGGAAGTACCTGCTGCTTCTCGACATCCGGAAGGAGCACGTCAAGTTCTGGAGACCCCAGATCCTGCTCATGGTTGGCAACCCCCGTGCCAGCTGCCAGCTCATCAAGTTCATCAACGACCTGAAGAAGGGAGGGCTGTACGTGCTGGGGCACGTGGAGATTGGAGACCTGGGTACGAGAGATTACTGACTGAAACCACTTCCATAACCCCTTCCCACTTCCATCTCCCAGGCTTCCTAACCCCCTCCTCTCTCCTCTCAGACAATGCGCCCTGGGACCCCGTCCAGCCGCAGTATAACTTCTGGCTCAGCCTGGTGGATAAGCTCAACGTGAAGGCCTTCGTGGACCTGACCCTGTCCCATTCTGTGAGGCAGGGCGCCCAGCACCTCCTGCACATCACAGGGCTGGGTGAGTCTCCGCAGAAAGCAGGGCTGCAAACAACACTCCTGCTGCATTCACAAAAAACTCAATGGGAACTAAACAGAATTGCAGCGTTTTCTGGAGTGTCGTGATCGGTACCTTGATACACTGTTCTTGCTAGCGAAACATCATCATGACAGATAGACAGAGATAGAGCTAGACAGAGATAGAGCTAGACAGAGATAGAGAGGGATAGATAGATGGATAGATAGAAGATATAGATGGATAGTGAGATAGATAAATAGATAGATAGTGAGAGAGATAGATGGATAGTGAGAGAGATATATAAATAGATAGATGGATAGTGAGATAGAGATATAAAGATAGATGGATAGTGATAGAGATATATGGATGGATAGTGAGATATATAAATAGATAGATGGATAGTGAGATGTATAAATAGATAGATAGATAGATAGATAGATAGATGGATAGTGATAGAGATATAGATGGATAGATGGATAGTGATAGAGATATATAGATGGATAGTGATAGAGATATATAGATGGATAGATGGATAGTGATAGAGATATATAGATGGATAGTGATAGAGATATATAGATGGATAGATGGATAGAGATATATAGATGGATAGTGATAGAGATATAGATGGATAGATGGATAGTGATAGAGATATATAGATGGATAGTGATAGAGATATATAGATGGATAGTGATAGAGATATATAGATGGATCGTGGTAGTGGCTATCTATCGAGATAGTATCTCTATATATCTACCTATATATCTCTATATATCTACCTATATAGATGGATATAGCTATAGATCTATATAGATGGATAGTGATATCTAGATATAGATGGATATCTATCTATATATATAGGATAGATGGATAGTGATAGATAGATATATAGATGGATAGTGATAGAGATATATAGATGGATAGTGATAGAGATATATAGATGGATAGTGATAGAGATATATAGATGGATAGTGATAGAGATATATAGATGGATAGATGGATAGTGATAGAGATATATAGATGGATAGTGATAGAGATATATAGATGGATAGTGATAGAGATATATAGATGGATAGATGGATAGAGATGATAGAGATATATAGATGGATAGTGATAGAGATATATAGATGGATAGTGGTAGAGATATATAGATTGATAGATGGATAGTGATAGAGATATATAGATGGATAGATGTGTGTGTGTGTGTGTGTGTGTGTGTGTGTGTGTGTGTATCAGCAGCTTGTCTATGCACAGGCTTTTACCATTCAGCTAAAGAAAGAGTCCCAAACATCCTGATAGCATGGATTTATATTTTTTTTTTATCAATTATCACACCTCATACAAACCTCGTTCTTCACTGCCAGCTCTCTGTCCACGCCCCCCCCCCCCCCCCCCCCCCCCCCCCCCCCCCCCTCTCTTCTCCCCTGCTCTCTCCCAGGCGGAATGAAGCCCAACACTCTGGTCCTGGGTTTCTATGACAGCTGCACCCCTGAAGACTATTTCCTGCAGGACCCTGCCTTCCGCGACGGGCTGGAGAACGACCACTTCGGGGTGGACAACAGCACCCTGCAGGCCCACTTCCCTCCCGTGCGGGACAGGGAGGGCAGCAAGGCGCTGGGACCCTCTGAGTACGTGTCCCTCATCTCAGACGCCCTGAAAATGGGCAAGAACGTCTGCCTGGGGCGGTACTTCCACCTCCTGGAGAAAGGGGAGCTGTTCGCGAAGGGGCAGAGCCAGGGGGGTGGGGTGGCCATAGACGTGTGGCCCTTGAACCTCCTGAGACCGGACAGCGCCAGCTACGTGGATGTCTGCAGCCTCTTCCTGCTGCAGATGGCCTGCATCCTCAACATGGTTCCATCCTGGCGGGCCGCCCAGCTCCGGATCTTCTTGTGCGTGGAATCGGGAGACGACAGCTGGGTCAGGAAGGAGGCGAAGCTGAGAGAGCTGCTGGGGAAACTCCGGATCAAAGCCACCATCAAAATAGTGGCCTGGGACGCTGTGGCCGCCCTCCACTGGCACAATCAGCCCAGGGCGGCCACGCCCGGCCACGCCAACGGGGAAGCTGAGCGGTCGCTTGCCGACGCCCCCACCGCTGCCAGCGCCACCAATCTGGGCCGGGTCTCGGAGGAGTACCTGGCTGCAGTTAACCAGCTGGTCAGGGATCAGGCTGTCAACACGGCCGTCAGCTTCCTGTATCTGCCCAGGCCCCCGGCTGACACGGCCCAGTACGACAGGTACCTGGAGCAGCTGGACAGGGTGACCCAGGATCTGGGTCCGAGCCTGCTGATCCACGGGCTCACCCCAGTGACCTGTACCGAGCTGTGATCCCCTCGCGGGGGCGACTTGCCTGTTCTGAGAACCCCGAGCCAGTTCTGAGGTTCTGAGAACCCCGAGCCAGTTCTGAGAACCCCGAGCCAGTTCTGAGGTTCTGAGAACCCCGAGCCAGTTCTGAGAACACCGAGCCAGTTCTGAGGTTCTGAGAACCCCGAGCCAGTTCTGAGGTTCTGTTCCAGTTCTAAAAGGCTGCATTGTCTACCAGGTTCAGTCTGGGTATGGACAGCAGCGTGCAAATCTAGCAGCTCAAGATGTGTCGCTGATCTCCTTTAAATACCTGGCAGCTGTGTTTTTTTTTGTTTTGTTTTGTTTTTTTGGATGTTTTGTGAACAAAAAATGCTATAATATATTAAGCTAGGAACCCTGCCCCCAGAGTAGAGAAAGTAGTAAGAATCGTTTGCAAACCATGTTAACAATCGCTTATATAATATTCAGATGCATTCCCTGCGCTTTGACGTGTGCATTAATTATATGAAATCTAAAGAAAACTGTATATTTAACTAGACTGCAGCTGGCGGGCTTGTTATTATTTATGTTAACCTGACTTTTTTTATGGGAAATCTGCTTACAGGCAGGATTGCGGACTGCAGATTAATCTGTCTCATTTTGATACTGGGAACCGGTCCAGGTTGCGTTTTATAGAAAGGTCAAAAAGGAGCGACTTGAAGTGAGCGTGACCCGCAGCACAGGAAGTGACACGGTACCAGGAAGCAGCTGCAGCCGGAATTAGAGGCCGGTAAACGTTCTGTTGTTATTTCATTCGCTGAATTCTCTCTGTCGCTTCAATGCTCTCAACCTGCCTCAGCGTGAAGACTTCAACACAAAAAAGGCAGGTTTTCTTAACTGCTCCCTGACACAGGAAGCGCTTCTCCCTCGTACTGCAACTCCGGGCCGGCCAGTCACGCTCCTGGGGGGACCGGCATTCCATTCCAGGTTTTCCAGCTAAAAATAAGATCACGATTTATAGAACATGGTTTGGAACAGAGACTGGAGCGGAAGGGTCAACTGTTTTTGTTTCTGTAATTTTTGCATTATTATTATTATTATTATTATTATTATTATTATTATTAATATTGTTATTATTATTGATATTTTTGTTAATAGTATTAATGTACTTATTGCTGGTAAACCTAAGAATGACTTGCATTGTAAGATGAATTGTATTTCCTTAACTGCAGAAGAATTCCACATTTTTGAACAGCAACACTTTCTCTTAGTCTCAAGCAAGTGTCATAATGTATATATAAATACAAATTTGGAAAAACTAACTCAATAAAAGCCATTTCAAAACTTTTTATTTTTCGGTATCTTGGTTTCATTTAACTGGGTCTGCAAACAGTAATATATTAACCCTCTCGTGTGTGAAATATTGAAAATATCTTCAAATAAAATTAATAAAGTAGTTTTTGAACACATAATAAATAGAATTAATTAGACTTTTTTAATTGGCATGAAATGATCGCTCAGGAAGGGTGTTAATTGCATAACAGAAGTAATTGGAGAGAGCTGGGATTAATTAAGCCACCGGTGCGCTTGCTTAGGTAACTGGGTCAGTCTTAACCAGCTCCAGAGTTTCAAACGGTGGCACTATTTCCCTGGGGCGAGCTACTGTCCTTAGTGTAACATCAACAGCATTTAAAACAATTTCAAAGAAAACACGACCCTAATGTTTCTTTACTACTTGTACCACGGTCTCCACGCCGGTTCTACCGGCTGCAGACCGCTCCTCACTGGGTTCACCCCGGCGCCTTCTGGTGTCCTCCAAATGCGAACCGACCCGCTGCCTGTCCGCGGATGCTGGGGCGCGGGGGAAACGACGGGCCGGTTTTGGGCATGATCTCCTGGCAACGAGTACGCGTCACCGGGCACCAGAAAGGTGAGCTGTCCGTCCGGGAGAGCTAGGACTTGGAAGCCAGCGCTGAACGCTTGGACAGCGCCGTCGCTGGCCGTGTTGGAGTCGGGGTAAGGTAAGGTGTTTGTGCGCTGGAGGCGGGCCCGGGCCGGCGGTGGAAAGCTTGGGTTATTTAACACGGGGGTACAGCCATTCAAGTGGGTTAACAGCTGGCTCTTCACGTCACTGTGGATGCCGTCGCTGGTGGACAAGAACTGGGTGACTTCCCTTACGCACTGCGTGTAGCCGGCTCGGTACTTGCTGGCGATGGACGGGTCGGGGATCGGTAATGCTAGAGAGACAAAGAATAGGTGGGAACAATACATTTAAAACGTTAAACTGAGGGAACGAGAAGCCTGTTTTGTGGCTTTGAACTTTGGTTTCAGTGAAATGCGCGGCGCACCAGGGAAACTCGAGTTTGGTGCAGCAAACTTCAAACTAGGTCTCCCGGACCAGTCGCCTGCAACAGGCTTTCAAGCCTCTGTTCGTGTGCATTAGGCTTTAACATCTTCCCACAGCATGGTGTTATAGATTAAAAACGCCCCTATCCATTGCTTTCCTATACAAAGCATTTTGATTAGCTGCACAATTTATTACAGCAACCGTTTCACGACCTGACATGTCTCCCCTGTCTTTCTGGATTGCTGCCTGTCAGCTTGACGAATCACTATGATTTCCAAGACTGCATTTGGTTCATGTAGCTGTTTGAAGGCGTCCAGCGTTTTAGTCTCTTCAAATGTCGCTTTTCTGCCCAATGCCTTTATAAATGTGCCGTGGGGCAAGTCGTTTTGCACAAATGCCACCCCTTCACCATGCGATGCCCCAGGAGGCAGTGGAACACAGCGGCACTGCAATGGTTCTGTATTGCACTGAGGGGCAATGGCAGCACACGTATAGGGCAGCTACAGTGGGGTGAGGTTGGTAGAATGGGACCACAGCGTGCCAACTGTACCCTTGCCAAAGGATCTTCAATGGCAACGCAGACCGACAGTGGCACCCCAAAAGCAGCAAAGGGTCTGTATTACACTGAGGGGCATTCTAATGAGAGTTTTGACACAGACCTTCCAAGCACAGGGCAGAGAAAACCTCTATCTTGTTTCTTTGGATTAATTTTTATATATATAATATAAACTTTCTCCTGAGTCTCTAATCTAATTAGCGTCACCCTCTGAGATTATCTCAAGACTGGCCACCTGTCAGTTCTGGGTGACAATAAGTGATGTCAGGAAGCACGTCAGCCACGAACCCTGGGAAGGGGGGGGGACGACGTCTGCTGCAGACCCTAGTGAAATTCGGGGGGGGGGGGTCATTTATGTTTTGACTTCTTGATTTTTCATGTGCAGTAACAGAGAGTGATGAATGATCAAGCTGGTAGTAAAACCTGGACTGGGTGACCCTGCTGTGCAACAGGAGTCTTATTCCCAGCCCTGTTAATCAATTCCAACATCTCACTGATCAAAGTTGCAATTACCAGTAAAATGTGCTTCTCACAGCGGCAACAGATTTACTTTAAATTAACAATTATAAGAATAACATCAAATCAATTTTGTCACAGGCAAAGGCATGGGACATATTTCTGTGGAGTGTTTCACAGCAGTCAGGCCTCAAGCTCAGAGCATTAATTTGCTCTCTCTCTCGTTAATTACCCCTACACCCCACCCCAGTCTGAATGCCACCACTGTGAAAGTCCT
Organism: Polyodon spathula; assembly: GCF_017654505.1. Taxonomy (NCBI): domain Eukaryota; kingdom Metazoa; phylum Chordata; class Actinopteri; order Acipenseriformes; family Polyodontidae; genus Polyodon; species Polyodon spathula. Next base: position 1,891,997 of record NC_054577.1, read on the forward strand.
ATTGAACCGGGCGCACAGCTCCGCACAAAAGTTTTGCATTACCCTCTATATTAATGAACTAATTGTGCTTGTGGAATGAAACCTGTTGAATAACGTTGTTTTCATATATTATTATAATTATTATTAGTTATATCTCAATCCTAAAATTCAGTGACAAAACGACTTGAGAAAAACAACTATTTCAAAACGGGGAGTGTGTTCTGCGCTCTCCCTCCATTCAGCGAGTGCGCGTCTGTGTCTCTCCACTCCCCCCTCATCTCCACATGAATGCGTTTCGTAATCGAGGCCCAGGCTTCAGGCCTTTGACCGGTGCGTAATCCTCTGGGGGGGGGTTGTTGTTGTTGTTGTTGTTGTTGCTATAGCGCTTTCTTGATTTGGATTACAGTTGAACATTTAAAAAAACATCATTTTTCTTCTGTGTGTGGGTTTTTTTTTTTAATTTGAGAAAAGGATAAGCGTTCTCTTGTCCGCTGACTTGCTCATTTCAAGAACGACAGCTTTTATTATTATTATTTCGTGGGCCTGTTTTAAGCAAGAGCTTGCCATAAAAAAACACATTATCTGCTGTACTGGCACTGAAGATAGCTAATATATATGTATATTATAACGAAAACAGTTCTGTACCAATAAGAGCGAAATTTAAAACAAAACAGTCCATGTAGCTACCTAGAAATGTGAATACATTTATTTTAAAAGGTCGGGACGTGTTCCAGTTTTATATAAAGCAGATGTATTTAATATTAGCCAGACTGTCTTTGAGATTCAGCCTTTACCAAAACCCCATCTCTGGCACAGAGAGGCAGGGTCAGAGGTGAAGGGTACAAAATTTATTATTATTATTATTATTATTATTATTATAATATTTGTTTTAACTCTCTGGGCTGTTACCCTGTGTTCCCTTTCCAAATCATTTTCAAAACAAAGACATCGGAATTTGTATTTTAGAGACATTAACAATTGCTTCGATCATCTGCTTTCATTGGAAGAGGATCTCAATTGATTATCAGCGACTCATGTGCGCTGAGATTAGTTGCCACTGATCACTTTCAGCGGGCGCGCTGCTCGTTGCTGTTTCGATCCATGACGTGTTGGGATCGATTTAAAAAAGGAATTTGGAATCGATTGAACAAAAATTGACCTTTCAAGCCTGATTGGTTAGGCATGGTCACACCCTGGAACACTCGTTAGCCAATGGGACGGCTCCCTGTGTTCTTGCCATTTCAAGACTTCGCTTGGTGATTTAGCGGCCTCCAGTGGGTGAAACGCAGTACTGCAATTCGTGAATTCATTCAGCTCGCTTTGATAATTTGATACATTATAAAATGTTTGCACTCCAGCGCAGCGTGTTGCAAAGAGATGGAAATAAGACTCCCGATGCCTAGCAATGTGATCCACTCCTAGTTTCACAGCGAGTTTAATAAGACACACATGAACTTGTTACCTAGACACTCAGAGACTAATCAAGCTGGTAGTAAAACCTGGAATAGATCAGACTGCTGTGCAACAGGAGGCATATTTCAATCCATGTGTTACCTGACCCTGTACACGTTACTCCTGAACGAACCCTTTTTACCTTACAAATGTCTTAAAAAACGATGTATTTTTTTTTTCAAATCCATTTGGTTTAAACCCGATCAAGCACATCTCTCATGACATCTCTCATGACGATGTTTCAGCTAACAAGAACAATGGATAAGGAAGCAGCTCACCACACATTAAAAAAAAAAAACAACAACATTGCTTCTGTATTGATTTATTTTTCTTTGTTTTAGAAAAAAAAAAAATCCACACTGATGTATCTCTCCTCTCTAGAAGGAGTCACTGTTCATCTCGTCGCACACTGCGTACAACCATATGTACAAATAGAAAATAAAAAACAACAACAAAACATACAATAGTAGGCATGTTAAAAAAAAACAACAATAAAATAATACTATATTAATATTATTTTTTTTAGTTGTACTCCTTTGAGGAAAGAAAGGCCATCTTTAACATAAAAAAGTTAAGTTGCTTCTTTAATCATTTCTTGACTGGGGAGGGGTGTGTTTGGTAACATTCTATTTAAATTTCCCCCCCACCCCCCCCCCACCCCCTCCCTCCTCCCTCCTCCAAATACAAAAAAAAAAAAAAAAAAAAAAAACAGCCTATATTTTATTCTAATGTAATCTGGCATGGTGCATACTACTGACCTCTGGTGGCCAATACCGGCATCTGCGCTTCTATTTTAAAAGAGAGCAAATTATTCAAAGGAGTGTTCACTTTTCAAGTATTTTTTTTTTTTTTTTTTTAAATTTATTTTAAAACTGCTTTTATGGTTTTCAGAAGTTTTAGAAATTGAGATTGTAATTAAAATAGATTAACGACTAGGCAGAGAGAGCCCACAGCATTTTAACATTAAAAAAAAAATAATTAAAGAAAATTTAAAAGTCACAACATTCATGAATTGTCCTTCCTTCCCTCTCTCTCTCTCTCTCTGAGTCCGCTCTCCTCGTTCGGTTGTTCGACAACCACCTCACTGAATAAAGGGATTTGCAAAACTCTGTTCCAAACAATGTGCTGGCAGCTCCTAATTGACATTGCAAGTTTAATTCTAACCCCCCCCCCCCCCCCCCCCCCCCGCTTGACTGAAAAGTGGTGACACTTTTTTTTTTTTAAAACTTCAAATTTCTTTATATATAAAAAAACAAGACCCACCCCCCACCCAAAAAAAAATAATAAATCACCTGTTTTTCAACTGACAAAGTGAAATGATCTATTTTATCTTTTTTTCCAGTGGTGGGAGGGAGGGATGGAGGGGGGGGTTCTGTTCCTTGTTCAGACATCCCCCGCCCCCCCCCCCCTCAAAGCCTCACCTGTTCAGACTCTTCCTCTTTTTTTTGTTCAGAGAAAGTGGGGTGAGAAGGTTCTCTGGTTAATTTGAGTGCGTGTCTGTATGCTGTGTCTGCGTGCTTGTCTCTGTAGGTGTGTGTGTGTGCTTGTCTGTGTCAGTGTGTGTGCACGCGTGTGTCTGTGTGTGTGCATTCGCACGCCCCGCCTCTTCCTTTCTTAATTCCAGATTTTCAGAAAACTGTCCCACGATCCAGTAGCCACAGCCATCCCATCATCAGTGACCCCCAAACAGCTGACTCTGTTGTCGTGACCGGCCAGCACCCCTGAAACAAGAAAAACAGCGTCAGACAGAGAAGGGTTCTGTTTACAAACTTCAAAAAGGAAGGGCTCTATATTAAAAAAATATATATAAAAATACTTATTGTATTGCACTCATTCTATGTAGAGGGGGTGCAATTCAATATGTTAACAAGGGAACATTATTCAGCAGCTTTCACTGGACTCTATGAAGCTGAGGGAGTTCATTCTATATAGAGGGGGTGCAATTCAATATGTTAACAAGGGAACATTATTCAGCAGCTTTCACTGGACTCTATGAAGCTGAGGGAGTTCATTCTATATAGAGGGGGTGCAATTCAATATGTTAACAAGGGAACATTATTCAGCAGCTTTCACTGGACTCTATGAAGCTGAATCAGTTCATTCTATATAGAGGGGGTGGAATTCAATATGTTAACAAGGGAACATCATTCAGCAGCTTTCACTGGACTCTATGAAGCTGAGGGAGTTCATTCTATATAGAGGGGGTGCAATTCAATATGTTAACAAGGGAACATTATTCAGCAGCTTTCACTGGACTCTATGAAGCTGAGGGAGTTCATTCTATATAGAGGGGGTGCAATTCAATATGTTAACAAGGGAACATTATTCAGCAGCTTTCACTGGACTCTATGAAGCTGAGGGAGTTCATTCTATATAGACCAGCAAGGGGTTCCTGGGGGGTCTGCGGGGGTCCCTACCGGCGCGGTCCCCCTTCATGCAGTCCCACAGGTTGCAGTTGAAGTCGTCGTATCCTGCCAGCAGCAGGCGGCCGCTCTTGGAGAAGGAGACGGACGTGATCCCGCAGATGATGTTGTCGTGGGAGTACATCATGAGCTCCTGATCGGCGCGCAGGTCAAACAGGCGGCACGTGGCGTCGTCCGAGCCCGTCGCAAACGCGCTCCCGTTCGGGAAGAACTGCGCGGGGAGGAGAGGCAGACTGTTACAATGCAAAAACCGTACATATGAAGCCTCCCCCTTCTATGGGTTAACACCTTTCTGTATGCAGTCTCTCTATCCTCTCTATGCAGTCTCTCTCTCTCTTTCTCTGATCTGTATGAAGTGTGTCTCTCTGGATGCAGACTCTGATCTGTATGAAGTGATTCTTTCTCTCTGTATACAGTCTCTCTCTCTCTCTCTGATCTGTATGAAGTGTGTCTCTCTGGATGCAGACTCTGATCTGTATGAAGTGATTCTCTCTCTCTGTATGCAGTCTCTCTCTCTCTCCACTCACGCAGACTGCGTTGATGTCTGACTCGTGTCCGGTGAAGGTCTGACGGCACATGCTGTCCCGAATGTCCCAGAGTTTGATGGAGGCGTCGCAAGCCCCCGAGATGAAGGTCTTGAAGTCGGGGGACAGGGACAGGCTCATGACGTCCCCACTGTGCCCTGTGAACGTGGTGCTCTGCTGGCCTGTCTCGATGTCCCACAGCGCACTGCAAACGACAGAGACACACGCACACACACACACACACACACAGAGACACGCGCACACACACACACAGACAGGAGTTACTTTGATCGCTAAATCAGCTAGAGTGTAGAGTTACAGATGTGGGGGTGTGTTCTCAGTGCGGGAGGGGGAGCTGCAGTGTGGGGGGGGTGCACGTACCAGGTAGTGTCCCCCGAGCTGGTAATGATTTGATTGTCATCCAGGAAACGACAGCAAGACAGATACCCTGCGGGACAGAAAAACACAAACAGATGAAGACAGCTTGAAAAATCAGAGGCAGTTACTAAACCAGCTGTTGCATTGTTAATGGAAACCATTCAGCAACATGCGTCATCAATGACTACACAGCCACTGGTTCTGGGATGGGTTCTAGGCTGGTTCCAGACCCGGGTTATGTGCCAGTTCAAGACCTAGGTTATGGGTTGGGTTCTAGGCTGGTTCCAGACCTGGGCTATGTGCCGGTTCTAGACCTGGGTTCTAGGCCGGTTCCAGACCGGGTAATGTGTCAGTTCTGGAACCGGGTTCTAGGCTGGGTTCCAGACCCGGGTTATGTGCCAGTTCAAGACCTAGGTTATGGGCTGGGTTATGGGCAGGGTTATGGGCTGGTTCCAGACCTGGGTTCTGGGCTGGGTTCTAGGCCGGGTAATGTGCCAGTTCTAGACCTGGGTTCTAGGCTGGGTTCCAGACTCACCTGTATGTCCCGGGAGCTCCCTGCTCACCCTCACATTGCCCTCCCTGGTCTTCAGGCTGTAGATGGAGCAGATGTTATCCAGTCCTCCACACGCCACATAGTTGCCCGAGGGGGCGTACGCACACGTCATCACCCACGACGACCGCAGAGGGATTGCGTGGACCTGGGGGGGGTTTGGGGGGGTTTGGGGGGGCAAGACGACCTTCAGTACATCACAGACCCACTGTATTTAATGCACTATTTCATGTATTATGCTGTCATCCTGTATTCTGCTCTTTCCACTGTATTTAATGCAATATTTCATGTATTATGCTGCTATCCTGTATTCTGCTCTTTCCACTGTATTTAATGCACTATTTCATGTATTATGCTGCTATCCTGTATTCTGCTCTTTCCACTGTATTTAATGCACTATTTCATGTATTGTGCTGCTATCCTGTATTCTGCACTTTCCACTGTATTTAATGCACTATTTCATGTATTGTGCTGCTATCCTGTATTCTGCTCTTTCCACTGTATTTAATGCACTATTTCATGTATTATGCTGCTATCCTGTATTCTGCTCTTTCCACTGTATTTAATGCACTATTTCATGTATTCTGCTGCTATCCTGTATTCTGCTCTTTCCACTGTATTTAATGCACTATTTCATGTATTATGCTGCTATCCTGTATTCTGCTCTTTCCACTGTATTTAATGCACTATTTCATGTATTCTGCTGCTATCCTGTATTCTGCTCTTTCCACTGTATTTAATGCACTATTTCATGTATTATGCTGCCATCCTGTATTCTGCTCTTTCCACTGTATTTAATGCACTATTTCATGTATTATGCTGCCATCCTGTATTCTGCTCTTTCCACTGTATTTAATGCACTATTTCATGTATTGTGCTGCTATCCTGTATTCTGCTCTTTCCACTGTATTTAATGCACTATTTCATGTATTCTGCTGCTATCCTGTATTCTGCTCTTTCCACTGTATTTAATGCACTATTTCATGTATTGTGCTGCTATCCTGTATTCTGCACTTTCCACTGTATTTAATGCACTATTTCATGTATTATGCTGCTATTATCTGCTATCATGCTGCACAGCAATGTCGCCCAGTCCAGGTTTTACTAGCAGCTTGATTAGTCCCACAGTGTGTCTACGTTTAACAAGCTTAGGTGTGTCTTCTTATTAAACTCACAGTAAAACCAGGACTGGACCACACTGCTGTAAAGCAAACTGCAGCAAGAGGAACGTTACCTTATTTGTGGTATGGCTGTCCCAGATGATTAGCTTACCATCCTGAGAGGCACTGACTAACAACCTGGAGAGGGAGAGAGGGAGAGCGAGAGAGCGAGAGAGAGAGAGAGAGAGAGAGAGAGAGAGAGAGAGAGAGAGAGAGAGAGAGAGAGAGAGATCTTACTCAACATCACGTAATCAAAAGAAACTACAAAATGTTATAGTTTAAAAAAAACAAAAAAAACAAACAAAGTCTACAGGAAGCCGTAACAGCAGTGCAGAAGCATTTCATGTTAGATTTCAAAATGTCACATTTTTGTCAGCTTTTCGTTCTATGGAGAAATACAAAGTGCTGGTGTGTAATTCAATACATTAATGCACATCAAAGCTGCACATGATGTATCTTACGAGAGGTCTGTATCGTTGTTCAGACAAGACCACGGCATTAGAAACTACAGCTCCCAGCATGCCTCACCACTGCTGCAGGTGCATGCTGGGAGCTGTAGTCATAGCCAGCAGAATCAGTTCATTCAAAGCGTTTGTGCATAGCTGTAGATGTGTATGAATCAGAGGGAAGCTGTGTGTCGTGGCGGGGCGGGGCGGGGCGGGGGCGTCCTGTACCTGGAGTCTGTTCCCCAGTGCATGGCGTAGATTTTGGCCAGGTGACCCCTTAGGGTGCGTCGTGTTCTCATCTGAATTCTGCCCACGGGGTCCAAACCAGCCGTGATCTGGGGGGGGGGGGCCCAAAAACACAAAGATTTATCTATCAAGTCTGCCCTACCCTTGTACTGCTAATAACATCCCTGCAGATATAACTCACTGTAACCCTAACTGGCTGCATCCCAGTTCATATTCTAGCAGTGTTATTATTATACACAGCATCCCAGTTCATATTCTAGCAGTGTTATTATTATACACAGCATCCCAGTTCATATTCTAGCAGTGTTATTATTATACACAGCATCCCAGTTCATATTCTAGCAGTGTTATTATTATACACAGCATCCCAGTTCATATTCTAGCAGTGTTATTATTATACACAGCATCCCAGTTCATATTCTAGCAGTGTTATTATTATACACAGCATCCCAGTTCATATTCTAGCAGTGTTATTATTATACACAGCATCCCAGTTCATATTCTAGCAGTGTTATTATTATACACAGCATCCCAGTTCATATTCTAGCAGTGTTATTATTATACACAGCATCCCAGTTCATATTCTAGCAGTGTTATTATTATACACAGCATCCCAGTTCATATTCTAGCAGTGTTATTATTATACACGGCATCCCAGTTCATATTCTAGCAGTGTTATTATTTGCACTGAGTGTAAACTACACTGTGTTTCAATATGAAGCTTGCATTGTAACCCTGCGCTGCCATGTGACACCTGTGTGAGTCTCCTGGGGTAAAGGGGTCAGCGGGCTGGGCTTGTCAGCGGTTCCTCTAAATGCCAGGATGTTAGTCACAGAGTCGCTCACCTGGGTCAAAGTGGAGTCTCCACATGCTTTCCTGGCATCCTACGGCAACAAAAACAAAAAGAAAAATGTGACTCCGGACCAGAGCTCAAATCGCACAAGAGATCGGGGGCCAAAAACAACAACAAAATCAGAAACGCGGCCCCAAAACACACAGCGACCGCTCTCTCTCTCACAGACAACATCCAGAAACATCTTCGTTCATTTCAGCTGCTTCAGAAAACAAGGCAACGAGAAATGAAGTCTCTCTCTCTGTCCGTCTCTGTCTATGCAGTCTCTCTCGGAGCAGAAGGTGGTTCAGTGACTTGCTCAGGGTCACACACACACACACACACACACACACACACACACACAGGGAGTCAGTGGCTGAGCCGGGATTTGAACTGAGAGGGGGCAAGGTGTTAGACTCTTGTACCCGGATCTGGTTTCGCAGTTGCTCTGCCTCTTGGCGAAGCTGCTCCAGTTCACTCATTGTCCCGAATTCGAAGCTGGCGCCCTGATCCCACCGCCGCTCAGCCAATCAGAAACCTGGAAAAAAAAAAAAAAAAGGAGGCGGGGCTACTGTCAGCGACGTGTCACGGGCCCTCGGAACTCAAAAAACAGACGCACTCTGCCCTTTAAGACACAAGGGACTTATCTGTCCCTGACTTGAAAATAATGCTAGCTTTCTTGTTTTTGCAATGGGATGCGTGAAACAGGGTTTGAAATGTGCCATCACATAGGTGTCACCCAGTCCAGGTTTTACTGCCAGCTTGATCAGCCCCCAGTGTGTCTAGCTAACCGCTACGCAATGGTGAATCTTATTTCCTGGCTCATTTGTATCTCAATGTGCGTTGAAGCAGCCCTGAAGGTACACAGCATGTCAAAACAACATGACATCATCACACGACACATCCTGTTTGAGGGCTTGGGTGTTCAAAAGCAAAAAGATCAGAAACTAAGAAAAAAAAAACAAATTTTGATGCGCGCTCACACACACACACACACACACACACACACACACACAGACACACACTGTGACACTGACACACACACTGACGCACACACACCGAGACAGACAGACAGACACACACACACAGAGACAGACAGACACACACACACACAGATACACACACACACAGACACACACAAACACTGAGACAGACACACACACACACACACACACACTGAGACAGACAGACACACACGCACACACTGTGACAGTGACGCACACACACAGACACACACACACACACTGAGACAGACAGACACACACGCACACACTGTGACACTGACACACACACTGACGCACACACACCGAGACAGACAGACAGACACACACAGAGACAGACAGACACACACACACACACTGTGACACTAACGCACACACACAGACACACACACACACACACACACACACACACACACACAGACACACACACACACACACTGAGACAGACAGACACACACGCACACACACACACAGTGACACACACACACACACTGAGACAGACAGACACACACGCACACACTGTGACACACGCACAGACACACACACACACACACACACACACTGAGACAGACAGACAGACTGACACACACAGAGGCACACACACTGACACACACACACACACACACACACACACACACACACACACACACAGAGGGCACCACCCTGTACAAGACTAGATGTTCTCTCACTTCCACTTCCTGTTGATTCCGCCCAGTTACCGCTTTTTCAAAACAACCCTGAAAAGTCACCAACAGTTATTTTTGTGGGATTTCATTATTATTATTATTATTATTATTATTTTGATCGACTCCCTGGCAGCCCTAAATAATAATAATACTAATAATAATGACATAAATAAAATTTAAAATTAAAATAATAATTAGTACCTACACACTACAGCATTGGTAACGTGGGAGAAAATAATAAATGTTTAGAATTCAGTATTAAACCCCCCCCCCCATGAAATACTTTTTCTGTTGCTTTGTACAGGAATCTTTCCAGAGTCCGCAGTGTGATCCAGTCCAGGTTTTACTGCTACCAGCTTGATGAGCCCCACAGTGTGGCCAGGCAACAAGCTCAGGTGTGCCTGATTATTAAACTCACAGTGAAACCAGGACTGGATCACACTGCTGTGCAAATTGTGAGTCTTATCCCCATCCCTGTATCAGCTAAGACAGCAGTCAGGCTGACAGTCTGCATGCAAATCTGTACGCAAAAGCAGCGGTCGCTGCAAAAGGGGCATTCAAATCCGAGGCGCAATTGTAGAACTGTGCTCGGAGATTTGCATAGGCTTGTGTTTCCAGTAACTGCAGCCTTCGTTCCTCCACACAAACTCAGATCCTATCGGTAGCCTATTTGCATGGCAGTCCGTTACCAGTGCAAGAGAACAGAGCAGAATAAGACTAACTATTATTATGTAAGAGAGCTGGAGGCAGTGTGGCTCTAGTGGAGCTGAGGAGGGACTGGGAGGGAGGGAAGCAGTGTGGCTCTAGTGGAGCTGAGGAGGGACTGGGAGGGAGGGAAGCAGTGTGGCTCTAGTGGAGCTGAGGAGGGACTGGGAGGGAGGGAAGCAGTGTGGCTCTAGTGGAGCTGAGGAGGGACTGGGAGGGAGGGAAGCAGTGTGGCTCTAGTGGAGCTGAGGAGGGACTGGGAGGGAGGGAAGCAGTGTGGCTCTAGTGGAGCTGAGGAGGGACTGGGAGGGAGGGAAGCAGTGTGGCTCTAGTGGAGCTGAGGAGGGACTGGGAGGGAGGGAAGCAGTGTGGCTCTAGTGGAGCTGAGGAGGGACTGGGAGGGAGGGAAGCAGTGTGGCTCTAGTGGAGCTGAGGAGGGACTGGGAGGGAGGGAAGCAGTGTGGCTCTAGTGTGGGAGGGACTGGGAGGGAGGGAAGCAGTGTGGCTCTAGGAGCTGAGGAGGGACTGGGAGGGAGGGAAGCAGTGTGGCTCTAGTGGAGCTGAGGAGGGACTGGGAGGGAGGGAAGCAGTGTGGCTCTAGCGGAGCTGAGGAGGGACTGGGAGGGAGGGAAGCAGTGTGGCTCTAGTGGAGCTGAGGAGGGACTGGGAGGGAGGGAAGCAGTGTGGCTCTAGTGGAGCTGAGGAGGGACTGGGAGGGAGGGAAGCAGTGTGGCTCTAGTGGAGCTGAGGAGGGACTGGGAGGGAGGGAAGCAGTGTGGGAAGCAGTGGGCTCTAGTGGAGCTGAGGAGGGACTGGGAGGGAGGGAAGCAGTGTGGCTCTAGTGGAGCTGAGGAGGGACTGGGAGGGAGGGAGCAGTGTGGCTCTAGTGGAGCTGAGGAGGGACTGGGAGGGAGGGAGGCAGTGTGGCTCTAGCTCGACGATGAGCTGGGAGGGACTGGGAGGGAGGGAGGCTCTCCCCTCTTGTCTGTCTGCAGTGAAACAGGAGCAGTGGCACTCCCCATGCAATACAGATACAAAACACCGCAGACAGGCACAGACTGTTCACCTTTTTCAGGGCAGGTTTGGCAATTACTAACCATCCCCATGGCACAAAGGAAACCATTAGCAGGGCCTGGAGTTAACAGGTGGAGCGCACAGCGCTAATGGAAATGTAAACCAGGGATATTAATGCCTCCGCTTCTCCTGTGGTTGGAGACTCTCAATTAGGCTGCAGTTTGAGGGTGTATTAGGGAGGCACAGGGGAGGGAGGGCAGACCTGCGGGAGCACAGCGCTGTCAAAACACACACCGCTCCGTTTGGAAAGAAGGGCTGAACCGCACCTTAGTGTGGGTGTCAGTGTGTACGTGCGCTATTCAAAACTTGTGTTAAATAAATACTAGCTAATAATAATACTAGCGCTATCTGGGATGTCCGATGCTCCACGAATATTTAGTTGCTAAACAAAAACAGATTTTTTACTTGATCAAAAACAACTTAAACAATTAAAATAAAAAAAAAAGGACTGTAGGATGCACTTCCCGGCGCACCCACGTATTTTGCGTCAAGTGAAAACAAAACGCACGGCGGTGGGGGGGCGGGGGGTATTTTTATATTTTTATTAAGAATTGCACCCACCCTTTTGAGATATGTTAAGGCACCATAAAAATAAATAAATACATTTATTTTAACAGGTATTCTAACGTCACTCAAACCACGCACTGGTTGAGAAAGATTAAAAATTGCATTTGAACACCAGACGCGTTTAACTATTGATTGATGCTAGTCACAATCATTGATACACTAACCCCCCCCCCCCCCCCCAAAAAAAAAAAAAAAAAAAAAAAAAAAACAGAGGGATATCAAACCAGCGGTCTCTTTCACAGCCCTGTGCTCTTCAATGCCGAGCCCAAAAAGCTCGACCATTTTAACAACGAGCCCAAAGACGCTACACATTGCAGCCTCGTCTTAGGTCGCTGTGAGATGCATTAAAAAATGAATAAAAAAAATAAAGAAATAAACGTATTTTTATTGTTTCGTTTGCGCTGAAATCTGCAGCTGCTGGTTCTGCACGCCTATAAATTGGAGCAGCGCTTGCTAGAACAGCAGACCTTGTTCAGAGCAATAGAAAATGGATCCTACAGCAGTTTAAATAGCCAGAGACTGCGCTAAACACCTGATTATACACACAAACACAAACACACAAACACACACTTTCCTTTACAGAACCTTCGCTGGCAAAACAGAGACGATAAAACGTCCAACTGACTTTTGCAAATCCATTACACGATATATTATCGATAGCTTGCTCTCCCTCGGTTCCCCAAACACAAATGTGAGATATATAAATACAGATAGACAAAGGTGCCTTTTAAAATCAATTTTGCATGCATGCTGTATGTGTGTGTGGCTGTATGTGTGTGTGTATTTATGCATGTTGTGTGTGTATTTATGCATGTTGTGTGTGTATTTATGCATGTTGTGTTGCACGCATTGCGCGAATGTTGCTTTATATAAATGCATGTACCCACCTTTTAGAAACTTCTCGTCTCGGCACTTCTGTTAGTCCTTGTTGTTGGGGAGAAAGAAAGAAAAAAAAAAAAAATATTTTCTGTGTTTTGTTTTGTTTTTTCTTCTTCGTTTTGGAAGTAGTTTGGAAGCGGTCTCGGGAAAATCACCGGCGCGCCCCCTCCCCCGCCCCCCTTAATCCTACCAAATATTCATATATATTTTTAAAATGTTATTTTTAAAGCCGTTTTGTGGGGGCCAGCCCCCCCCCCACTCCCCCCCCGGGTTTGCTGTTGTTACGACAAAATCCTCTTTAGGAATACATTTGTATTATAATAATATTATTATTAATAATAATAATAATAATAATAATAATAATAATAATAATAATAATAAAGACACCTGTGGAAAAGGTTTCTGAGCGACCAAAATAAAACGTGGCGAAGAAGAAGGAAATTATTTATTTTGCTGCCGTGTTTTCCGGGGCTGAGCGAGGGTTTTGCTGTTTTTTTTTTTTTTTTTTTTTTTTTATTAATTTCTTCGTGTTGTATTTAAAAAAAAAAAAAAAAAAAAAAACAGACGCACCAAATAAATAAATAAATAAATAAATAAATAAACTACAACGCCGGCTTTGAAACAAAAAAAAAGTATACATAAAACAAAACCATTTGTTTTGGTTTTTTTGTTATACATCCATATATGTATATACTGTATAGAAATGCGCTGGCGATAATAATAATAATAATAATAATAATAATAAAGGTTTCTAGTTTTATGATAAAAGCGATATTTAATTCGCTTGCTCTGTCTGTCGCTTCTGCACCGCACCCATTGCCCTAGACTGTACCATTACCAGGACACCCCCGCCTCCTCCCTCAAAACGGGGCTATCGACACGACGGCTTGAGTGTAACGACGGGTTACCCCGTTGCCACGGCACGGGGGGGGGGTGGGGGGGCAACGTGTTAATTTTTATTGTTTTTAATTGCGTGTTTTTCAGCATTTCTGTTCGTTGTGTTTATTTTATTACCTAATTTTGATAAATAGCGGCGGCCCTCACCCCCCCGCGTTTTCTGGTAAAGTGGAACGGTCCCGGAGCCGAGTCACGTGGTCGTCGAGCGGCCCTGCTGCCATTTCCTGCCCGTGTTATGAATATATCTTTATAAATTCTTACTACACATATAAAAACACACCTTTTACAATAATAACTGAAAAATGCCTTCTTTCTCTCAGGGGGGGGGAGGGGGAGGGAGGGAGCAGTTCAGTCTCCCTGCCTCAAGCCTGCCCTGGACTGGAGGGAGCCCCCTTTCTCTCAGGGGGGTGAGGGAGGGAGGGAGGGAGCAGTTCAGTCTCCCTGCCTCAAGCCTGCCCTGGACTGGAGGGAGCCCCCTTTCTCTCAGGGGGGTGAGGGAGGGAGGGAGCAGTTCAGTCTCCGTGCCTCAAGCCTGCCCTGGACTGGAGGGAGCCCCCTTTCTCTCAGGGGGGTGAGGGAGGGAGGGAGCAGTTCAGTCTCTGTGCCTCAAGCCTGCCCTGGACTGGAGGGAGCCCCCTTTCTCTTAGGGGGGTGAGGGAGGGAGGGAGCAGTTCAGTCTCAGTGCCTCAAGCCTGCCCTGGACTGGAGGGAGCCTCCTTTCTCTCTTAGGGGGGTGAGGGAGGGAGGGAGCAGTTCAGTCTCTGTGCCTCAAGCCTGCCCTGGACTGGAGGGAGCCTCCTTTCTCTTGGGAGGGGAGGGGGGGGGGGCAGTTCAGAGTCATTATATTCAGAGTCACTTCCAATAGGAGATTGATTTAACATCTCATCCGCTGAGCACAAGGAGGTGAAGAGACTCGCTCAGGGTCACACACAGCGACCCAGTCAGTGGCAGAGGAGGGATTTGAACCGGGGACCAGCCTTGGACTTTAACCATTGGACCGCACTGCCTCCTTTCCATCCCTGCAGCGCGGTGACACGAACTTTAAAAAAAAAAAAAAAAAAAAAAAACGAAACAAAATCGTTCATTTAGCAAGACTCTCGAAACAGGAAGCGAAAGGCCAGGGATGAAGCCGAAAACAGGAAGTCGTTCTTTTAACCCTTTAGAAGCCAGGGCCCTGCCTGCCATTCCCTTTCAGGAGAATGGACACGGAGGAGGCAGCAGGCTACTGTCACGCAGGGGCGCAGACAAGCCTCCTCTTGCATAGCAGGGTCACCCAGTCCAGGATTTACTACCAGCTTGATTAGCCCCGCAGTGTGTCGAGGTAACGAGCTCAGGTGTGTCTTATTATTAATTTAAAAACCAAGAACTCGATCAATCTGCTGTGCAGTGGGAGTAGGACTTCCATCTCCTAATATACGCATGGCACGCAGGGATGGGAAAAAGCCAGGTCACCTAGACACACTGCAATATACAAAAATGTACATTTAACCCTTCCTCTTTGTATGAATGTGGGGGCGTTTTAAACTCTTCTGGGTTGGGGGGGGGAGCCTGTTGTTGAATGACAGAGGTGCCCTCCCCCCTGCGGCTAGCTGTTCAGTGGTATGTTCCACCTGCCAAAGTTATTCAGCAGGGCTTATTAGGGAAAGTAAGGGAGGCTGGGTTGCCTAGCAACAGCCTATTAGCGGCCCCCAGTGTAACACAGGCTTTGGGAAGCAGTTAATAGTGGCTGGTTCTTGAGTATTCAGACAGGACCTGTTCATACAGGCAGACTAACACTGCTCTCATCCACTCACATGCTTACACAGAGCGAGAGAGACGTGTGCAAATCTATCAGAGCCCCTCCAGAACCCCGAGCCAGTTCTGAGGTTCTGAGAACCCCGAGCCAGTTCTGAGGTTCTGTTCCAGTTCTAAAAGGCTGCATTGTCTACCAGGTTCAGTCTGGGTATGGACAGCAGTGTGCAAATCTAGCAGCTCAAGATGTGTCGCTGATCTCCTTTATATACCTGCCTGCACGAAAACACCTCGGGGTGGGAGAATTTCAATTTTCAGCTCAGTAATCAGGAATATAGAAAGAACGGGCTCTCGTGACGGGTGGAAATGTTAGACTGCTTTGTGCTGTAATTAGGAAAACAACTCCTCAAACGTCTACCTCGTGTGTTTCTGAAATGAACCGCCTGCACCATTTATTGAAATCGTTAATAAATTAGACGATGATCACGAATAGAACTATTTTGACCAAAGATCTGCAGTGGTTGCAAGTGTGGAAGTGTAGGCTGGCATCGTCCCCGCTCTCCCCAGCCTTGTCTCCAGCCTCTGTGAATAATTCAGTGACCCCGACAGGCCCAGACTCCCTGCTCAGTAAATGCCATCAATCGCAGCCTGGGGCCGGGGGGCGGGCTCGATACCAGGAGGTTCAAATCGCAGCTCAGCCACTGACTCCCTGTGTGTGTGTGTGTGTGTGTGTGTGTGTGTGTGTGTGTGTGTGTGTGTGTGTGTGTGTGTGTGACCCTGAGCGAGTCACTTCACCTCCTTGTGCTCCGTCCTTCAGATGTAAAACAAACGAGGTCCTATTGGAAGAGACTCTGCAGCAGCAGCAGCGGTTGTTGATGATTTAGAGTTCACCCCCCTGGTCTCTGTGAGTCGCTCTGGATAAAAGCATCTGCTCATTAATAAAAGACAGGGGGTGAGCGCACAAGTGGAGCTCAGTGTCTCTAACAGAGATCGAAGGTAACTTGGAGCATTTCCAGTGTCTCACCTTACAGACTGAAACATGCAAAAGCAGAGGAATGGGGGTTTGCACTCCGCTTCGGCCAGCGCGCACTCTCCCTCCGCTTCCTGTGACCGACAGGAAACAGGAAGAAAGGGCTATTGTTTTGGTACTGGCCCATCTGTTTCCTGTTCTGGTCCAGTCCCTGATTGTGGAAGATGTGATGTGCTCTGCTCTCTCTCTCTCTCATTGAAGCATTGTAAAGCACAGAGAGGTGTGGTAAAGCATAGGGAAGCATTGTAAAGCACAGAGAGGTCTGGTAAAGCATAGGGAAGCATTGTAAAGCACAGAGAGGTCTGGTAAAGCATAGGGAAGCATTGTAAAGCACAGAGAGGTCTGGTAAAGCATAGGGAAGCATTGTAAAGCACAGAGAGGTCTGGTAAAGCATAGGGAAGCATTGTAAAGCACAGAGAGGTGTGGTAAAGCATAGGGAAGCATTGTAAAGCACAGAGAGGTCTGGTAAAGCATAGGGAAGCATTGTAAAGCACAGAGAGGTCTGGTAAAGCATAGGGAAGCATTGTAAAGCACAGAGAGGTCTGGTAAAGCATAGGGAAGCATTGTAAAGCACAGAGAGGTGTGGTAAAGCATAGGGAAGCATTGTAAAGCACAGAGAGGTCTGGTAAAGCATAGGGAAGCATTGTAAAGCACAGAGAGGTGTGGTAAAGCATAGGGAAGCATTGTAAAGCACAGAAAGGTCTGGTAAAGCACAGAGAGGTCTGGTAAATAAACTCACTGCACCTGCGTTAGAAATGCATACGTCCAAAGCGTCACTACAAAAACACGAACACATGCATTGTATAGTAGTGCTCGCCACCTGCTGGACACTCCGCGGCATTACAGCTGCTGTACAACGAAGAGAGACAAAGCGCATATCTGGAAAGATGAAGGTGACGGTTAGGATCACACGCTCCGTTAGGATCACATGTTTCGTGTGTGTGTGTGTGTGTGTGTGTGTGTGTGTGTGTGTAGCTGACCAAATGACGTCGGTGGCAAATGAAAAAAGGTTACCAGCGATATTTAATTTTAAAAACACAAGGCAAACCGGACGCTGTAAAACCTAAAACAAGAGCGATTACCCTACAGTACCGCTATTGCAGTCAGCAACCAACACCCACTGCACCCAAAAAAATAATTACCCGCCCCCAACTATACATAAACGTTTTCATTAAACAAATTACAATCAATTAAATAAACGTCCAGTCTCTACCTTATCAAGCAAGGGTACCCCCGACTTTCTCCCCCAGCTGCAGGGTGTAATCGTCGCTCCCTGAACCGGATCGCCGCTTCTCTCTCCACAGATTGAATTGCAAGCACTTCTCCTTCCTCGGCTAGCAGAGAGACACTGCCGATCAGCACCCTGCAGCCCCGCCCAACCGCGGCACCGTCACCGGGACTGGCGGAGGCGCTGTCCTATAGCGACCGGGGAGATCCTCAGCACCGGAGCGCTGCGGACCCGCTTCTGATGCGAAACTGCGCCGTGTGCATTCACCGAGAATAACATCGCCCTGCTGGGCTTATCTGAGCGGAGAACGGTACCGAGCCCCCAGCATTCAAGAATGCGGGTTCATCCGTCCACCTGTGCATTCATTCATTATCTAGTGAAGCACGCAATAACAACTCAAACATATAGATAATAATAACAGTATTGATTATAGATAGATAGATATAATCAATGCTACAGTCTGTGTTTGCAGAGTTTGGGACGCCGCCTGTCTGCCGATCAAATTTGGTCAGCTGGGCACACGGCTACCTTTAAGACGGAGACCCCCAGCTGCTCCGGACTGCCTCCGCTAACCAATCAGCTGCGGCCAGTGTGGGAATCCCAGCGATCCGATTGGCCAGCTCAGGAGCGCAGAGGCGAGCGTAAGCCCGCCTCCTTGCTGCTGGCTCTGTTTTCTGAAGGCAAATTGGGATTTTTTTAATGTTTGTTTTTTGTTTGTTTTTTTTTTTCTTTTAAAAGCCTGCTTTCTGACAATATGGGTTCCAACCAACACTGCGGAGCTGCTTAGTTATTATTATTATTATTATTATTATTATTATTATTATTATTATAAATCAAATATCAATTATATGCACATTGATATAGATTTTTTAAACCCTGCAAAAGAAATTAAAGCAACGAAAATGAGTGGCGGAGTGTATGGCGGAGGTAAGCGAGATTCTATATTATAATACGAAATAGCACAGCCTGCATATATATAGACACACGCACACACTAGAATGCCAGTGGCTAATTAAGCAGCGGGTGCACTATTAATTCAGCAAATATTTATGCTTGCTTAAAAAGACACGCGTTTTACGGTAGCAATGCGCGGTGCGTGGAAACGCCATTCACACCGTGCCTTGAATTTCCACTCGCGCATGCGCACTGATCGGTTGCGTTCATTCGCTCCGTCACGAGGTGTGATCTCGGATATATTTAAAAGGAGGGCCACTTGAACCCCTGCAATTTACACACAGATAAGAAACGGCAGGCCCCAGAGCACGTGTCGTTGGGGGTCGCGCTGATGGGTTGCTCTCTGGGTTTGGTTGCAGATGAAGTGGGCGCGCTGGTCTTCGATATCGGCTCCTTCTCCGTGCGGGCGGGCTATGCAGGTGAAGACTGCCCCAAGGTAAGCAGCTGCTCTTTCACCATCCTGTACTTGACAGCAAAACCCCAACCCCATCTCGCCTCAGAACAGCTCTGCCCCCCGAACAGACCGCGTTGTTTGTTTGTTTGTTCCTCACCAGGCGGATTTCCCGACCACGGTGGGCGTGCTGGTTCAGGACGACGTTGCCATGGAAATGGACGGAGACAAGGAGAAAAAAATCGGGAAGAGCTACTTCATCGACACCAACTCCCTGCACGTGCCGAGAGAGAGCATGGAGACCATGTCTCCTCTCAAGAACGGGATGAGTCAGTTTCTGTAACCGAAATGCCTCCTGTGCACGTACATGGCTCACACACACCGTGCCTTGCAAAAGTATTCAGACCCTCCCTCTGGTGTCCCGTTTTTGTAAAATTACAAAATGATGCATACGCATTTTTTTAAAGCTCGATATTTTTATTCAAAACCTGATTGGGTGGAAGCACCCCTGGCAGCGGCTACAGCCGCAGTTCTGTTTGGGCAAGCCTCTACCAGCTTCGCGCGCAGGCTTGTGCCCGTTCTTCGTGGCGGATTGGCTCAAGCGCTCTCAAGCTGCGTGGGGATTGCTTACGGACGGCAGTTTCGAAGTCTTCCCACGGATTCAAAGCAGGGCTTTGACTGGGCCACTCAAGGACATTCACTTTCTTATTCTTAAATCGCTCCAGTGTAGCTCTGGCCCTGTGCTTTGGATCATTGTCCTGCTGAAAGGTGATTTTTCGCCCCAGTTGTAAGTCTTTAGCAGAGTGAAACAGGTTTCCCCTTTTAGTATTTGCCTGTACTTTGCTCCGTCAATTTTTCCTTCATTCCTAACAAGCTTTCCAGTCCCTGCTGAGGAGAAGCATCCCCACAGCATGATGCTGCCACCACCATGCTTGACTGTAGGGATGGGGTTGACTGGGAGATGTGCTGTGTTGGGTCTGCGCCAAATGCAACGCTTGGCATTTAGACCAAAAAGTTCCGGTTTGGTCTCGTCTGACCGCAACACCTTTTGCCACATTCCTGCAGGATTGCTCGGGTGCCCATGTGGGCTTTGAGATGGCTTCTTTGTAGTAACAGATTCCTTCTTGCCACCCTGCCATACGGGCTACTTTTGTGAAGAGTTCAGGGTATTGTGAACCGATGCACGTTTTCTCCCATCTTCCACTCTGTAGCGCTTTCAAAGTTGTCGATGGCCTCACAGTGGCATCCCTCACCAGTTTCCTCCTTGCCCGGCTGCTCAGTTTGGAGGGATGGCCTGATCTAGGCAGTGTCTGGGTGGTGCAATACACCTTCCATTTCTTGATATTTACAGGCTTCGATATTTTTTTTTGTACCCTTCTCCTGATCTGTGCTTTTCAGTGACTTTATCCCTGACTCGCTTTGAAAGCTGCTTGGTCTTCATGGTTGAGTCTTTGCTTGAAATGCACTACCTGACCAAGGAACCTCACAGAGACAGGTGTTGTAATTCTGAAATTGTGAGAACCACCAATATTGCAGACAGACAGAGGCCGTTCAGCTAACTCGTTAAGATTGTGGCTCGTTAAGATTCTGTTAGTTTAGGTTTTGGGTTTGAATACTTATGCAATCCTGACTTTTTCCATTTTTATTTCACATGAATTATCTATTTGCTTGTTTTTGCTGTGAATGTGTGGAATAGCTTGTGTATAACCCACATCTTCCTCCTTCAAAGTCTCAAGCTTTAAAGCAAGGCGCTGTACACACACACACACAATAAAAAAATAAACTATATGAACATAAATTAGATCTTTTATATAACATCATCTAAGGGAAAGACTGGTTTAAATTCACCCGCCTGTGGGTTTAATTACCCCGTGGAGAGGTAACACTGATTCCAGTGCTTCTGTCTAACAAACCGCGTGGAATCCACGTGGCTCACTTGTGAAGGCCCACGTGGGTTCTTGTTTGGTGTTTTCTTGCAGTTCAAGACTGGGATTGCTTCCAGTCCATCCTGGATCACACATACAGCAAGCACATGAAATCGGACCCTCACCTGCACCCGGTCCTAATGTCAGAGGCCCCTGTAAGTACTGTCCTGGGACCCTCAGATTTCTCATTCATTCGTTAACGAGTCGTTCAGCTGCTTTTATCCAGAGCGACTCGCAGAGACTAGGGGGGTGAACTCTGCATCACCAACAACTGCTGCTGCTGCTGCAGAGTCTCTTCCAATAGGACCTCGTTTGCTTTACATCTGAAGGACGGAGCACAAGGAGGTTCAGTGACTCGCTCAGGGTCACACACACACACACACACACACACACACACACACACACAGAGAGGCACCTAATCGTTCGGCGCCCGTTATGTTTTTACTTTCAAACTGCTAACATTTATGAGGGGTGGAAATGAGACTCCTGTTGCACAGCGGTGTCATCCAGTCCAGGTTTTACTACCAGCTTGATCAGCCCCCAGTGTGTCTAGGCAACAAGCTCAGGTGTGTCTTACTATTAAACTCCCAGTGAAACCAGGAATGGATCAAACCGCTCTGCAACGGGAGTCTAACTTTCCACCTCCATTGATTATCCCGTATCACAGAACTCCACCTAATTTTAGTGTTACTGCAAAAATAAAAAAAAAACTGCAAAACGCAAACGCATCAAGCTGCACAGACACCCGAATTATTATTTTTTCTAATTTCCATGACACGACATAGGAAGTGCAGCTGTAGTGAGAGAAGTAAGGCATGAAAATGAAGAACTTTCTTTACTTCAGTGCACTGTCTGATATCATGACAAAAAAAAAAAAAAAAAAAAAAAAAAGGACTTGAAATATCGAGAGCAGCCGTTAACCGAACCCGCGCTGTCGGTACTGACCGGCTTCGTCACTCACAGCCTCATGTGTTGTTGTTTTTTGTTTTTTTGTTTTTTTTAACCTTGTTGGGTTTACCGCCCCCTGGTGGCGATTTCCAGTGGAACACCCGAGCCAAACGAGAGAGGCTGACTGAACTGATGTTCGAACACTACAACATCCCAGCCTTCTTCCTGTGTAAAACAGCCGTTCTCACTGCGTATCCTTCAGGAAAACCAGGCCACAAGCATCCTTAGGGTTAGGGTTAGCAAAGTGTAATAAAGCACAGTGATAGCATTGTAAAGCACAGAGAGGTCTGGTAAAGCATAGGGAAGCATTGTAAAGCACAGAGAGGTGTGGTAAAGCATAGGGAAGCATTGTAAAGCACAGAGAGGTGTGGTAAAGCATAGGAAGCATTGTAAAGCACAGAGAGTAAAGCATAGGGAAGCATTGTAAAGCACAGAGAGGTCTGGTAAAGCATAGGGAAGCATTGTAAAGCACAGAGAGGTCTGGTAAAGCATAGGGAAGCATTGTAAAGCACAGAGAGGTCTGGTAAAGCACAGGGAAGCATTGTAAAGCACAGAGAGGTCTGGTAAAGCACAGGGAAGCATTGTAAAGCACAGAGAGGTCTGGTAAAGCACAGGGAAGCATTGTAAAGCACAGAGAGGCTTGGTAAAGCACAGGGAAGCATTGTAAAGCACAGAGAGGTCTGGTAAAGCATAGGGAAGCATTGTAAAGCACAGAGAGGTCTGGTAAAGCATAGGGAAGCATTGTAAAGCACAGAGAGGTGTGGTAAAGCATAGAGAAGCATTGTAAAGCACAGAGAGGTCTGGTAAAGCATAGGGAAGCATTGTAAAGCACAGAGAGGTGTGGTAAAGCATAGGGAAGCATTGTAAAGCACAGAGAGGTCTGGTAAAGCATAGGGAAGCATTGTAAAGCACAGAGAGGTCTGGTAAAGCATAGGGAAGCATTGTAAAGCACAGAGAGGTCTGGTAAAGCATAGGGAAGCATTGTAAAAGCACAGAGAGGTCTGGTAAAGCATAGGGAAGCATTGTAAAGCACAGAGAGGTGTGCTAAAGCATAGGGAAGCATTGTAAAGCACAGAGAGGTCTGGTAAAGCATAGGGAAGCATTGTAAAGCACAGAGAGGTCTGGTAAAGCATAGGGAAGCATTGTAAAGCACAGAGAGGTCTGGTAAAGCATAGGGAAGCATTGTAAAGCACAGAGAGGTGTGGTAAAGCATAGGGAAGCATTGTAAAGCACAGAGAGGTCTGGTAAAGCACAGGAAGTGTTAAGATTATGGTTTAGACCATTTAAAATAGCTCTGTCTGTCTGTCTGTGTGTCCGTCTGTCTGTTACTCTGTTTTCTTTCACTGCTCGTCCAGTTTTGCCAATGGCCGCGCCACGGGGCTGGTCCTGGACAGCGGTGCCACGCACACCACGGCCATCCCGGTGCATGATGGGTACGTCCTACAGCAAGGTAAGCAAGCCCCGCCCCCCACCCCCTTAAACTTTAAATTGGGGAGACATCACGGGTAGAAATAATTCGGCACAAAAAAAAAAAAAAATCTATATAGTTTTTAATTAAAAAAAAAAATAATAATAAATTGATTCGACGGTTCTTTTTGATTTTTATTTCTTTATTTCTTGATTTATTTTACAGGCATTGTCAAGTCACCTCTGGCAGGGGACTTCATCTCAATGCAGTGCCGGGAGCTCTTTCAGGAAATGAATATCGATATCGTTCCTCCATACATGATCGCATCTAAGGCAAGCAGCACCCAACACGGGCCCTCTTATTAGTATTAGTATCGATTTAACAGACCCCTTTACCCCAGGAGACTCACACAGGTGTCACAGGGCAGCGCAGGGTTACAATGCAAGCTTCATATTGAAACACAGTGTAGTTTACACTCAGTGCAAATAATAACACTGCTAGAATATGAACTGGGATGCCGTGTATAATAATAACACTGCTAGAATATGAACTGGGATGCCGTGTATAATAATAACACTGCTAGAATATGAACTGGGATGCCGTGTATAATAATAACACTGCTAGAATATGAACTGGGATGCCGTGTATAATAATAACACTGCTAGAATATGAACTGGGATGCCGTGTATAATAATAACACTGCTAGAATATGAACTGGGATGCTGTGTATAATAATAACACTGCTAGAATACAATGAACTGGGATGCTGTGTATAATAATAACACTGCTAGAATATGAACTGGGATGCTGTGTATAATAATAACACTGCTAGAATATGAACTGGGATGCTGTGTATAATAATAACACTGCTAGAATATGAACTGGGATGAACTGGGATGTGTATATATAATAACACTGCTAGAATATGAACTGGGATGCTGTGTATAATAATAACACTGCTAGAATAATAGAACTGGGATGCTGTGTATAATAATAACACTGCTAGAATATGAACTGGGATGCCGTGTATAATAATAACACTGCTAGAATATGAACTGGGATGCCGTGTATAATAATAACACTGCTAGAATATGAACTGGGATGCCGTGTATAATAATAACACTGCTAGAATATGAACTGGGATGCCGTGTATAATAATAACACTGCTAGAATATGAACTGGGATGCCGTGTATAATAATAACACTGCTAGAATATGAACTGGGATGCCGTGTATAATAATAACACTGCTAGAATATGAACTGGGATGCCGTGTATAATAATAACACTGCTAGAATATGAACTGGGATGCCGTGTATAATAATAACACTGCTAGAATATGAACTAATATGCACTGTGTATAATATGCCGTGTATAACACTGCTAGAATATGAACTGGGATGCCGTGTATAATAATAACACTGCTAGAATATGAACTGGGATGCCGTGTATAATAATAACACTGCTAGAATATGAACTGGGATGCCGTGTATAATAATAACACTGCTAGAATATGAACTGGGATGCCGTGTATAATAATAACACTGCTAGAATATGAACTGGGATGCCGTGTATAATAATAACACTGCTAGAATATGAACTGGGATGCCGTGTATAATAATAACACTGCTAGAATATGAACTGGGATGCCGTGTATAATAATAACACTGCTAGAATATGAACTGGGATGCCGTGTATAATAATAACACTGCTAGAATATGAACTGGGATGCCGTGTATAATAATAACACTGCTAGAATATGAACTGGGATGCTGTGTATAATAATAACACTGCTAGAATATGAACTGGGATGCTGTGTATAATAATAACACTGCTAGAATATGAACTGGGATGCTGTGTATAATAATGCTAGAATATGAACTGGGATGCCGTGTATAATAATAACACTGCTAGAATATGAACTGGGATGCTGTGTATAATAATAACACTGCTAGAATATGAACTGGGATGCCGTGTATAATAATAACACTGCTAGAATATGAACTGGGATGCCGGATGCTGCTAGAATATGAACTGGGATGTATATAATAATAACACTGCTAGAATATGAACTGGGATGCTGTGTATAATAATAACACTGCTAGAATATGAACTGGGATGCTGTGTATAATAATAACACTGCTAGAATATGAACTGGGATGCTGTGTATTATAATAACACTGCTAGAATATGAACTGGGATGCTGTGTATAATAATAACACTGCTAGAATATGAACTGGGATGCCGTGTATAATAATAACACTGCTAGAATATGAACTGGGATGCTGTGTATAATAATAACACTGCTAGAATATGAACTGGGATGCCGTGTATAATAATAACACTGCTAGAATATGAACTGGGATGCCGTGTATAATAATAACACTGCTAGAATATGAACTGGGATGCCGTGTATAATAATAACACTGCTAGAATATGAACTGGGATGCCGTGTATAATAATAACACTGCTAGAATATGAACTGGGATGCCGTGTATAATAATAACACTGCTAGAATATGAACTGGGATGCTGTGTATAATAATAACACTGCTAGAATATGAACTGGGATGCCGTGTATAATAATAACACTGCTAGAATATGAACTGGGATGCCGTGTATAATAATAACACTGCTAGAATATGAACTGGGATGCCGTGTATAATAATAACACTGCTAGAATATGAACTGGGATGCCGTGTATAATAATAACACTGCTAGAATATGAACTGGGATGCCGTGTATAATAATAACACTGCTAGAATATGAACTGGGATGCCGTGTATAATAATAACACTGCTAGAATATGAACTGGGATGCCGTGTATAATAATAACACTGCTAGAATATGAACTGGGATGCCGTGTATAATAATAACACTGCTAGAATATGAACTGGGATGCCGTGTATAATAATAACACTGCTAGAATATGAACTGGGATGCCGTGTATAATAATAACACTGCTAGAATATGAACTGGGATGCCGTGTATAATAATAACACTGCTAGAATATGAACTGGGATGAACTAATAACACTGGATGAACTGTGTGTATAATAATAACACTGCTAGAATATGAACTGGGATGCCGTGTATAATAATAACACTGCTAGAATATGAACTGGGATGCTGTGTATAATAATAACACTGCTAGAATATGAACTGGGATGCTGTGTATAATAATAACACTGCTAGAATATGAACTGGGATGCCGTGTATAATAATAACACTGCTAGAATATGAACTGGGATGCCGTGTATAATAATAACACTGCTAGAATATGAACTGGGATGCCGTGTATAATAATAACACTGCTAGAATATGAACTGGGATGCCGTGTATAATAATAACACTGCTAGAATATGAACTGGGATGCTGTGTATAATAATAACACTGCTAGAATATGAACTGGGATGCTGTGTATAATAATAACACTGCTAGAATATGAACTGGGATGCCGTGTATAATAATAACACTGCTAGAATATGAACTGGGATGCTGTGTATAATAATAACACTGCTAGAATGAACTGGGATGCCGTGTATAATAATAACACTGCTAGAATATGAACTGGGATGCCGTGTATAATAATAACACTGCTAGAATATGAACTGGGATGCCGTGTATAATAATAACACTGCTAGAATATATGAACTGGGATGCCGTGTATAATAATAACACTGCTAGAATATGAACTGGGATGCCGTGTATGAATAATAACACTGCTAGAATATGAACTGGGATGCTGTGTATAATAATAACACTGCTAGAATATGAACTGGGATGCCGTGTATAATAATAACACTGCTAGAATATGAACTAGAATAATAACACTGCTAGAATATGAACTGGGATGCCGTGTATAATAATAACACTGCTAGAATATGAACTGGGATGCCGTGTATAATAATAACACTGCTAGAATATGAACTGGGATGCTGTGTATAATAATAACACTGCTAGAATATGAACTGGGATGCCGTGTATAATAATAACACTGCTAGAATATGAACTGGGATGCTGTGTATAATAATAACACTGCTAGAATATGAACTGGGATGCCGTGTATACACTGCTAGAATATGAACTGGGATGCCGTGTATAATAATAACACTGCTAGAATATGAACTGGGATGCCGTGTATAATAATAACACTGCTAGAATATGAACTGGGATGCCGTGTATAATAATAACACTGCTAGAATATGAACTGGGATGCTGTGTATAATAATAACACTGCTAGAATATGAACTGGGATGCTGTGTATAATAATAACACTGCTAGAATATGAACTGGGATGCCGTGTATAATAATAACACTGCTAGAATATGAACTGGGATGCTGTATAATATGAACTGCTAGAATATGAACTAACACTGCTAGAATAATGCTAAATATGAACTGGGATGCCGTGTATAATAATAACACTGCTAGGGATGCCGTGTATAATAATAACACTGCTAGAATATGAACTGGGATGCCGTGTATAATAATAACACTGCTAGAATATGAACTGGGATGCCGTGTATTATAATAACACTGCTAGAATATGAACTGGGATGCCGTGTATTATAATAACACTGCTAGAATATGAACTGGGATGCCATGTAGAATAATAACACTGTTAGAATTGAACTGGGATTTTTATTTTAGGAACTTGTCCGAGAGGGGGCGCCACCGAGCTGGAAAAAGAAAGAGAAATTGCCACCGGTCACCAAGTCCTGGCATAACTACATGTGCAACGTAGGACTGTGTAGAGAGAGCGAGAGAGAGAGAGAGAGAGAGAGAGAGAGAGAGAGAGAGAGAGAGAGAGAGAGAGAGAGAGTGAGAGAGCGAGGGGCTGCAGTGTGGAAGGCAGTGGGTTTGAGGAGCTCAGTGGTTAGAGTAAAGAAAGCGCCGTGGGCTGCAGTGTGGAAGGCAGTGGGTTTGAGGAGCTCAGTGGTTAGATCAAGAAAGCGCTGGGCTGCAGTGTGGAAGGCAGTGGGTTTGAGGAGCTCAGTGGTTAGATAAAGAAAGCGCTGGGCTGCAGTGTGGAAGGCAGTGGGTTTGAGGAGCTCAGTGGTTAGATCAAGAAAGCGCTGGGCTGCAGTGTGGAAGGCAGTGGGTTTGAGGAGCTCAGTGGTTTGAGCAGCTCAGTGGTTAGGGTGCCGGACTGCAGTGTGGAAGGCAGTGGGAGGGTGGTGTGTAATGTCTGTGTTTCGTCTCCAGGAGGTGTTCCAGGATTTCCAGGCCTCGGTTCTGCAGGTATCGGACTCCCCCTATGATGAACAGTGAGTGCTCCACACTACGCCGCATCCCTGACCGTCCCTAACCCTGCCTTTACCCAGCTCTGAGCCTGTCAGGAGAGTCCGGACAGCTAGCCTCACTACTCAAACCACGCCATGTTGCAGTGTGACCCTTCAACTCTGCCAGCCCCGCCCACTCCACACACACACACACACACACACACACACACACACACACACACACACACATAGATATAGATACATATAGCTGCATATTGAAAGCTGATTGTGGAATTGTTACCTGATCGGAACAGAACAGAAGAAGCCAGTTACGAAAAGATTTAGAGAAGTTTTGTTCCGATCTCCATCGTGCTCAGCTCTCTCTGTCTCCTCTCCTCTCTCTCCTCTCTCTCCCTCTCCTCACCCCTCTCCTCTCCCTCTCTCTCATCTCTCCCCTCTCCTCTCGCTCTCTCTATCCTCTCTCTTCTCTCCCTGCTCCCTCTTTCTCT
Organism: Polyodon spathula; assembly: GCF_017654505.1. Lineage (NCBI taxonomy): Eukaryota > Metazoa > Chordata > Actinopteri > Acipenseriformes > Polyodontidae > Polyodon > Polyodon spathula. Next base: position 1,921,141 of record NC_054577.1, read on the forward strand.
CCTCTCCTCTCTGTCTCTCCTCTCTCTCCTCTCTCTCTCTCTCCTCTCCTCACCCCTCTCCTCTCGCTCCCTCTCCTCTCCTCTCTCTCTCTCTCCTCTCTCTTTATCTCTCAGGGTCGCCGCTCAGATGCCAACTCTTCACTTCGAGATGCCCAGTGGCTTCACCTCGGACTACGGAGCGGAGAGGCTGCGGATTCCGGAGGGGTTGTTCGACCCCTCCAACGTGAAGGTCAGTCGCTCTGCCCCCCCTTCCTTCCCCCCCCCTCCTCCTCCGCGGCAGCAGGGGGCGCTGTGCTGACTGGCTGTGTCTTCTTCACTCACAGGGGCTGTCTGGGAACACCATGCTGGGGGCGGGACACGTTGTGACCACCAGCATCGGGATGTGTGACATCGACATCCGGCCCGTGAGTATTCTGGGTCAGAGAGACATGCAGAGGGGGCAGCAGAGGGGGCAGGGTCAGGCGGGTCCAGGGTGAGAGACGGGGGCGGGGCCAGGGTGAGCCCCGGGGGCGGGGCCGGCGGGGGGCCAGGGTCAGCGGTGGCAAGCTGAGTTCCATGGTTCGTATCTCCCGCTGTCTGATTCAGTCAGACTTCTTGATACAATGAAAACAACACAAGGGGCTGCTGTTACAAATATGTGAGCATGTGTGTGTGTCTCTCTCTCCGTGTCTCCGCAGGGTCTCTATGGCAGTGTCATCGTCACCGGGGGCAACACTCTCCTGCAGGGGTTCACTGACCGGCTGACTCGGGAACTGTCACAGAAAACCCCCCCAGTACGACTGGACACAGTAATATTGTATCAGACTGGACACAGTAATATTGTATCAGACTGGGCACAGTAATATTGTATCAGACTGGGCACAGTAATATTGTATCAGACTGGGCACAGTAATATTGTATCAGACTGGACACAGTAATATTGTATCAGACTGGGCACAGTAATATTGTATCAGACTGGGCACAGTAATATTGTATCAGACTGGACACAGTAATATTGTATCAGACTGGACACAGTAATATTGTATCAGACTGGGCACAGTAATATTGTATCAGACTGCACAGTAATATTGTATTTGGGCACAGTAATATTGTATTTTCTTATTACATGTGTATTCTGCATCTTGTAAAGCGCTTTGTGATGGTGTTCTGCTATGAAAGGCTCTATATAAAATAACGACTGATTGATTGATATTTTGAACAGTAACAACAGTGCTATTACAATACAATAAATGCAATACCGTCTCTCACTGTCCCTCTCCCCCTCTCCCTCTCTCCTCTCCTGTAGAGTATGCGTCTCAAGCTGATTGCCAGTAACAGCTCTGTGGAGCGTCGCTTCAGTCCCTGGATAGGAGGCTCCATCCTGGCTTCACTGGTGAGGGTCTGACAGGCTGGCTCTCACTCTGTCAGCCTGGTGGGATCCTGGTTCTCCTTGGACAGAGAATTGACAGACTGGACAGCGCTGCTTCTGAATACTCTGTGATTATATATATATATATATATATATATATATATATATATATATATATATAGGGACGCAGCGTGGTCCCGTGGTTAAAGTCCAGGGCTGATGCCCGGTTCAAATCCCTCCTCTGCCACTGACTGGGTCGCTGTGTGTGACCCTGAGCGAGTCTCTTCACCTCCTTGTGCTCAGTGGATGAGATGTTAAATCAATCTCCTATTGGAAGTGACTCTGCATATAATGCACAGTTCACAGCCTGCCTCTGTAAAGCGCTTTGTGATGGAGGTCCACTGTGAAAGGCGCTATATAAAGTTAAAGCTCGCTCGGTCTCTCTCTCTCTCTCTCTCTCTCTCTCTCTCTCTCTCTCTCTCTATATATATATATATATATAATTTTATTAATTTCTTCAATACACGTTTCATTTGAAGAGTGTGTATCACAGCCCCGACCCGATCTGTATTTATTAAATTCTATTTCTGTGTGTGTTGTTGTTTTTTGTTTCCGTAGGGCACGTTTCAGCAGATGTGGATTTCGAAGCAGGAGTACGAGGAGGGGGGCAAGCAGAGCGTGGAGAGGAAGTGTCCCTGAGTCACACAGCCGACCCGGGGCCGAGACCGAAACAAACCCCCCCCCACGTCTCCGACACGCGTTCCCCGAGCTCCGAGCGGGCCGGGCTGGGCTTGTGTAACGGTTAAAAAAAATAATAATAATAAATAAAATAACTTGTTGAACGCTAGGAACAAAATAAAAACATTTTTAAAACTGCAGCTTTATTCATGCAATCGCTTAAAAAAAAAATACGCGTTTAACAATTTCCCTAAGCCGTTACACAGCCTAAAACTGCTTTATTTTTGAACTGCAAAAACTGATGTAAAATTAGTACTAGATGTGCCATAACAAACCATAGTAAAAGCGTGTTATTTCTGCGGTATTTGCGACATCTAGTGGACAGGTGATGCAATTACATCTCGTCATTTAGATTTAGTGGTACCACGTCGTGACAGCAACTGTATCGTTATGTTATTTATTTTTAAAAAAAAAACTTTTAGTGTTTGTGTATCTTCACGCATATACGGTACAATGTGAGATAATGAAGTGTTTACTTGCCTTACGTTTAGCATGCATTTGGACTGTGAAAAAGGCTGAACCAGTAAAGCTAAGACGGTACAGGTTTTACAGTGGAGAGCGCTGATTTGGCGCCCTCTAGCGGCTGTGCCGCGCTGTGTCGGGGGGTCGCTGTGTGGTTCATTGCATGCGTAACGCTGAGATTTCAGACTGCTTTGACTAGCATGCCAGCCCAGTAAATAAACGTACGATTTATTATTCCTCCTGTGTGTTGAGTCCTTCCTTTGTTTCGCTGAACTGCAAAGTGCGGTCTTTCTTTATTTTTGTAAGAACAACTCCTTTTTAAAACAAACAAACAAACACAAGTTTCATTTTTCCATATTTGAAAAAAGTGAATCAAAAAGAAAAAAGCGGTCCTGTAGATCCATACAAATATGAATAATTGATTTTTAATAATGATAAATCAACACTCTCAGGGCGTTTCGGTGTGCAAGTCCTTCTTCAGCTGGAGGGAGGCAAAAAAAAAAAAATCTTAAAATTTTTTTTTTAAAAATGACGACATCGGCGGTGGTGTGAATGACGTCATAGCCGCACGCACGTCACTGCAGGCCGCTTGCACGAACAAAACACGATCAGAATGCATTGAGATTAGAACAGCCTCAGGCTAGCGATAAAACAAACAAACAAATACATAAATAAATAAATAAAACCGAGCTTTATAAACTCGATTCATTGCCTGCAGAACAGAGAGGCGACCCAAGGACTGAGACCGCAAATACACAGGTAAGAAAAACAAATTAACAGTCTTTACCTCGAGTAAGCCACTTTTTAAAGTGTAGTGCTGTACTATTGAAATTAGATACTTTTGCGCACATGTGTGTTGCTTCCTTCCCCTCGCCCCCCCTGATTAATTGGGGGTTGGGAATCAGACTCCTATTCCACAGCAGTGTCACCCAGTCCAGGTTTTACTAACAGCTTGATCAGCCCCCAGTGTGTCTAGGTAACAAGCTCAGGTGTGTCTTATTATTAAACTCACAGTGAAACCAGGACTGGATCACACTGCTGTGCAGCGGGAGTCTGATTACAGTCCCTGCTACTGCCCTCACCCTCAACCCCGCCACCTTCTGCAATCAAGCGATTTCTGCTTATTGATTGCAGTGGTTTGGTATTGTATCGTAAACCACCACCATAGGGCGCCAATGCCCTCCAAAACCACTGTTTCTTTATTTATTGATCTATGTATTTATTTGAGTGTGTGTGTGTGTGTGTATATACACACTATATATATATATATATATATATATATATATATATATATATATATATATATATATATATATATATAATTATACCAATTTAATCCCCTTTTATCCATCTTAAACGTAGGGGGAAAATTACTGAATTGTGTAAAAAAATCTCTTAACGTTAGAGATAACTGAGAGTAGAGAAATGTGAAAAAAAACAATAAAAGTTTACACTTTTTTTTGTTATTTTATTTCTGTTCGTTTTGTCTTGGATAGTGGTTACAAAATAAATGTTTTGGTGTGTAAATGTATAGGACTATAATAATAATAATCTAAAATTATTATTATTATTATTATTATTATTATTATTATTATTATTATTATTAATAATAATAATAATTTTAAATACAAGAGCTAGATTGAAAATACTTACAAGCCTCGTTTAGCAAATGTACAGAATTCACATTGAGATACATGCCTGGGTCAGAATGCATTAATTATGTCCAGTTAGATACATAATCTGTGCGCTCGAGCAGCGGGCCTGTTCGCCATTATCAATCATTTACGCTAGAGAAAAAAATGCAACGCATTTCCCATCGTTTTCACCTGGGTTTCCGTGGTAACTAATTTACCAGAACCTCGCTGTGCTTCCCAATGCTCCCCTGTGCTTCACCTCGCTTTCGCTGTGCTTCTACTGGGGGAAACTTTTCTGAAGGCCCAGCGCAGGGGCTCGGCACGATGGCTCAGCCCGAAACCCTGCACGCTGTTTTGTCCTGTAATACCTCGCTGGATGATAAATTCCGTACCCCGGCCTCCGTTCTCAGCGTTTATGGGGGTTTGATGCTCTTTGGTATTGATGTGACCCCCCCCCCTCCCTCCCCCCCATTTTGAGATCGTTGTTGTCTGTCGCTAAAGGGGATGACATCGGCACTCCCAGCATTGATATCGCCTCTGTCTGCGAAGAGAAACAGGTAGAGTGAATCATTACCCAGGCCTGGCAGGCTCTCTCAGTCCAGCGCAGGGGGAGTGAATCATTACCCAGGCCTGGCAGGCTCTCTCAGTCCAGCGCAGGGGGAGTGAATCATTACCCAGGCCTGGCAGGCTCTCTCAGTCCAGCGCAGGGAGAGTGAATCATTACCCAGGCCTGGCAGGCTCTCTCAGTCCAGCACAGGGAGAGTGAATCATTACCCAGGCCTGGCAGGCTCTCTCAGTCCAGCGCAGGGGGAGTGAATCATTGCCCAGGCCTGGCAGGCTCTCTCAGTCCAGCGCAGGGGGAGTGAATCATTACCCAGGCCTGGCAGGCTCTCTCAGTCCAGCGCAGGGAGAGTGAATCATTACCCAGGCCTGGCAGGCTCTCTCAGTCCAGCGCAGGGAGAGTGAATCATTACCCAGGCCTGGCAGGCTCTCTCAGTCCAGCGCAGGGGGAGTGAATCATTACCCAGGCCTGGCAGGCTCTCTCAGTCCAGCACAGGGAGAGTGAATCATTACCCAGGCCTGGCAGGCACTCTCAGTCCAGCGCAGGGAGAGTGAATCATTACCCAGGCCTGGCAGGCACTCTCAGTCCAGCGCAGGGAGAGTGAATCATTACCTGCCTGGTTATTTCGACCTCATCCTCTCTTCCCGTTCCTGCAGCTTCCTCCTCCGGTCCATCGGGATCTCGTCCAAGTTGATCCCGTGGTTACTGGCCCTGCAGAGACAGAGAGAGGCAGAGAGTTGGAGCCCGTCTCTATCTCCTGCAAAGGCAGACACGAAACACAACTGCGCCTGCTGTGAAGGAGGCTTGAGAAAGGGGGGTACGATACCAGGGGGTTCAAATCCCGGATCAGCCACCGTCTCACTGTGTGTGTGTGTGTGACCCTGAACCTCCTTGTGCCCCGTCCTTCGGACGAGACGTCAAACAAACGAGGTCCTATTGGAAGAGACTCTGCAGCAGCAGCAGCAGTTGTTGATGACGCAGAGTTCACCCCCCCTAGTCTGTGGATAAAAGCGTCTGCTAAATGGCTAATAAATAATAATAATAATAATAATAATAATAATAATAATAATAATAATAATAATAATATGAAACACGCTGATCCTGAAATGAGTTGCTTTCAAAAGGAGAGAAGCTGTCCTTCCCTCACCTTTACAACCAAGCAGCAGCCCTCTTTTCACTGTGGGTACGGCAGGAAACGCGCCGCCGCCGCTCGGTTTGTCAAATCGTCTGCAGTCCTGGCTGCACCTCACTGATAGTGTTATGGTGGGTGTTTCTCATTTTGTTGGTCTTACCCTGGCATGACGTCTGGAGGAGTGGGCAGAGGCTTGGTGAACCCTTCCCTCCCCACGAGCCAGAAGGTTTCTTCAATTCCTTTACCCTGTCGAGAAGAGAAGGCATCAGCATCGCAGTCCCTCGTAAAGGGGTGGGGCTGGGTTGGGGTTGGGGTTGGGGGTATGGTTGGGGTTGGGTTGTGGTTGGGGTTGAGTGGGGTTGTGTTGGGGTTGGGGCTATGGTTGGGTTGGGTTGTGGTTGGGGTTGAGTGGGGTTGTGTTGGGGTTGGGGCTATGGTGTTGGGTTGTGGTTGGGGTTGAGTGGGGTTGTGTTGGGGTTGGGGCTATGGTTGTGTTGGGTTGTGGTTGGGGTTTAGTGGGGTTGTGTTGGGTTGAGTGGGTTTGTGTAGGGTTAGGTGTAGGTTGGTGTTGGGTTGTGGTTGGGGTTGAGTGGGGTTGTGTTGGGGCTGGGGCTATGGTTGGGTTGGGTTGGGTTGAGTGGGTTTGTGTAGGGTTGGGGGTATGGTTGGAGTTGGGTTGGGGTTAGGTGTAGGTTGGGGTTGGGTTGTGGTTGTGGTTGAGTGGGGTTGTGTTGGGGTTGGGGCTATGGTTGGGTTAGGTTGTGGTTGTGGTTAGGTTTGGGTTGGGGGTATGGTTGGGTTGTGGTTGGGGTTGAGTGGGGTTGTGTTGGGGTTGGGGCTATGGTTGGGTTAGGTTGTGGTTGGGGTTAGGTTTGGGTTGGGGGTATGGTTGGGTTGTGGTTTGGGTTGAGTGGGGTTGGGTTGGGGTTGGGGCTATGTTTGGGTTAGGTTGTGGTTGTGGTTGGGGTTAGGTTTGGGTTGGGGGTATGGTTGGGTTGTGGTTGGAGTTGAGTGGGGTTGTGTTGGGGTTAGGGTTGGGTTGGGTTTGAGTTGGGGTTGGGGGTATGTTTGAAGTTTGAAGTTTCTCCTGCAACAATTTGAAGTGGTACCTTTAATTCAGTCATCCCTCTGCTTTCCAGCTTGTACCCCATGTTGAGGCTGCGCAGGATAGTCACTGTGCTCCGATTCACATGAATCCGGTAAGCTGAGGATAGAAAAGGCAGGAAACTATGAGTCATCGGGAATGTGCAGCGGCCAGGAGCTTTACAATGGAAATATGCGTCTGACAACAACAATAAGTGTGTGTATGTGTGTGTGTGTGTGTGTGTGTGTATGTGTGTGTATGAAGACTCTTTAATTGATTTCACTTATATAATACATCATTGCAAGAATTGTGAGACAGCAGGAGAGTCCTGAACTCTGCAGTAGATTTGAAGATTAGTTTATAATTCTGCTGAGAGACTTAAAGGATCTGATGGTGCTGCTCAAGCCATAAACCCTTCAGCCCTGATCCTAACAAGTACACTGCTGACCCTAACAAGCACACACTGACCCTAACAAGCACACACTGACCCTAACAAGCACACTGTTGACCCTAACAAGCACGCACTGACCCCAACAAGCACACTGCTAACCCTAACAAGCACACACTGACCCTAACAAGCAAACTGCTGACCCTAACAAGCATACACTGACCCTAACAAGCACACACTGACCCTAACAAGCACACACTGACCCTAACAAGCAAACTGCTGACCCTAACAAGCACACACTGACCCTAACAAGCAAACTGCTGACCCTAACAAGCACACACTGACCCTAACAAGCACACACTGACCCTAACAAGCACACTGCTGACCCTAACAAGCACACACTGACCCTAACAAGCATACACACACACACAGACACACACACAGCTGTTCCGAGGGATACTCACACAGTCCTGTGGATTCCATCCTGGACGCTGTGTTCACCGTGTCTCCGAAGAGACAGTATCGGGGCATAGTGAGACCAACCACCCCCGCCACACAGGGGCCTGAAGAGAGAGGGGAGGGGATGAGCACCCTACCCCACACCCCTACCTCATACCCCTCCACACCCTCTACCCATCACATCTAGACATTCTTTACATGAAGCCGAGTTGAACACGAAGCCACTTTATCAGGACCAGCAGCGTGAAAGCTGGTTGCAGGAGACCCCTGGGAGACCTAGTTTGAGGTTTGCTGTATCAGACCCGCCACCCGCCCTGTGACAGGGGAGTCCTGATCTAGGAGTATTGGGGACCCGGTCACCTTTGTGCTTAGGTTAAATAGTCCACACTTTCGCACCAACGTCCTCTGGTTCCTCTGCCCCCAAACGACATAGTCTGGGCGGGGCCTGTCCCAGGACTTTGGGCGCAAGGTGGGCGTCTCGTGCGGAGACACAAGGGAGCCGGGGGGGTTGGGGGGGTGTCGGGGGGGGGGGGGGGAATGGGGCTTACGTCAGGCTACGCCTAGAACTGGAACTGAAGCATGTACAAAGGTAGAACTTCCGGAGGCTACGTCACGTCCTACAGGTCCCTGTACAACCTCTAGAGCCGACGCACGCACACTAGGGCAAGGGCCAACCCGTCGGGGCTGCGCTGCGGTGGTACATTCGTCAGTGGCTAGCAGAGATGGACGCACCAAAGTCCCTCCCCCCCCCCCAAGCTCCACAAACGTGTGTGTGTGTGTCTCGCTGAGTTATGGTGTATCTCAGTTTGTCTCAGATTTCCTCTCTTGTTCTCTCCCCCTCTCTCTCTTTCTCTCTCTCTCTCTCTCTCCTCTCACCCCCCCCCCCCCCCCGTACCTTGTAGACGTCGTGCAATCCAATGATGGCGTCGAAGAGAGTGTAGAGGTCATTGAGCAGGTCCACCACCTCGATGGGTTCGCTCAGCGCTGAGATGGTCGTGAAGCCCACGATGTCGCTGAAGTACAGGCTGACCTCCGTGAAATATTCGGGCTCCACAGGGTCCCCGGTCTTCAGAGCCTTAGCAACAGAGCTGAGAGGGGGGAGAGGAGAGAGGGGGAGAGAGAAGGAAAAGAGAGGGGGGAGTGATGGGGGGAGAGAGAGGGGGAGAGAGATAGGGAGAGAGAGGGGGAGAGAGAAGGAGAGGAGAGAGAGAGAGAGAGAGAGGGAAAGAGATGAGAGAGAGAGAAGGAGAACTTCCTCTCTTTCTCTACTTACCTCATCGTCGCATCTTTACATTTCTCCCCCTCTCTCTCTCTGTCAGAGACAGTCAAAAGAGTTAAGATTAACGTACAAGCTATTGCATAACAAACATAGAATCAGATTCTCACTCAGAGTCACATACACCCACAGGGTACAACCAGACGAACAGAGTGTGTCTCAGTGTGTCTCATTGTGTGCCTCAGTGTGTCTCAGTGTGCCTCAGTGTATCTCAGTGTCTCGCTGGGTCTCTTGCAGACTCACGCTGGCAGCATCTGAGTTAGCAGCCTGTCTGTCTTCTGCTTCTCCACCTCCAACTCCTCGGTGCGCTCCCTGATCAGATCCTCCAGGTTGCTCGAGTATTGCTCCAGCATCCTCAGCATTGAGTCGATGATGTTCGTCTTCTTGCCCTTGTTAATGTTCTTAAACTGCAAGGCGAGAGGGGCGTGCAGAATCCCCGTTCCGCTCTCCCCGCACCAGTACCCCGCACACCGCAAGGGGGGGGGGGGGGGGGGGGGGGGGGGGGGGGCGTTTACCAGCTCCCTTAGTGGTGACGAACAGTCCCGCCCCG